>NC_034594.1:433222-435029 GCF_900095145.1 Mus pahari | reverse complement strand
TTGCCTCTGCAGTTTATTCACTCACCTGCACAGACTAGCCACTGAGGGACGCTGGACACAATATGACTCTCTCACCTGCTCTGGCAGAGAGAGCCCTCACAGGTAGCCACCTTTCCTCTGGCGAGGAAGGTGCCCAAATTTTGGAGCCCGAAACAAGGTCTGTCCCAGAATTTAGGTTGATTCTGTCTGTCCTGAAGCTGTGTATCTTCTGAGGTCCACACTCTTGCTAACACAGACTGGAGCCTAAGTGGACTGCAGCAATTGTGGCTCTCCTGCAAGCTCAGGCCATGAGACTCCCCCCGGGAGGACACCCCTCCTAGGTAGGGAAAGGTGCTGGATGACTGGAGCTAGAAAATGGATCTTTCCCAGAAACTGTGTCACTTCTGCAGGCCGCTCTCTCCCTGGGTGTGCACTGGAGCAAAGATGGCCCTCCTACTGGTTCAAGCCTGGAGACTGCTCCTGGGCAGACACCCCCTCCTCCGGCAGGAAAGGCGCCTGATGACTGGAACCAGAAATGGATCTTTCCCAGAAGCTGAGTCACTTCTCCAGGCCACCCTCTTCCTGACAGTGCACCAGAGCAAAGATGGCTCTCCTTCCAGCTCAGGCCTTGAGACTCCTCCTGGGCAGACACCCCTCCTCAGGCAGGAAAGGCACTGGATTACTGGAGCCAGAAATGGGATCTTTCCAGAAGCTGTGTCACTTCTGCAGGCCGCCCTCTCCCCGGCAGTGCACTGGAGCAAAGTTGGCCCTCCTACCGGTTGGTTTTTTTTAATTTTGTTTTTGTTTTGTGTTTGCTTCTTTTCACCAACTGCATACCTAATAGAGAACTAAAATCCAAAAAAATATAAGGAACTCAAGAAACTACATAGAAAATCTTCTTAATTAGAATTGATGGGTGGGTTACCATCACATTGTTGGTGGTGCCATCCCTACACTGGTGGTCTTGGCTTCTATAACAGAGCAGGGTGGTCATGAGGAGAATGCCAGTAAGCTGCACCTTTTCATGCCCTCTTAATTCACTCTTGCCTCCAGGTTCCTGCCCTGTTTGAGTTCCTACTGTGACTTTCTTCAATGCTGGACTATGATGTGGTGTAAGGGCCACATCTTAACAGATATGTAAACTGTGGCACAGTCTTTGGAGACTGTGGCCCGATCTTTGGAATCTTTGAAGTGCATGTTTTAAGTCTCTGAAGAGTGAATGCTTGACAGGCATTCTCTGTTTGCTTATTTTATATATGTGTGTGTATGAAATTATCTAGGAAAATATTTGTTTATATTTGATTGTTAGTATTCCATTCTATATTTCAAGGAAACTTTACATCTTTGATCTTTAGTAATCATCTACAAATTCATAGATATTTTTGGCTTCCTTCCTCTAATGAATAATTCTATACCTAATCCAATCTTTCAGAGGGAAGCTTCAGTACTTGGATAGTTTATGCTAATTGACAATTTGACAAAAGTTCAGAAATATCTGGGAGTTTTGCCTCCTAAGATACTTATGTTTATCTTGTGTTAATTGATATGGGAGACCCATCTTCCTTTTGGGTAGGACTATTTCTTGGGCAGATGATCTTGTGGAAGATAAAGATAGAAAGTTGATCACCAGGACGTATACATTTACTACTCTCCATTACTGATTGTAGATGTAACATCCTCTACATTTTCTTATTGACATAACAACCCCATCAAGGTAGACTAACACTGAACAATGAGGTAAAATAAATCCTTTCTCCCACTTGTCGTTTCTGCCAGAGTACCTTATCATAGAATAAACAAACAAAGAAGAGAAGTGAAAAGAATAGAA
>NC_034594.1:428224-432559 GCF_900095145.1 Mus pahari | reverse complement strand
GATCTGGTCCAGCTGCGGGTCCCCTCTCCAGCCTGCTCTATCCCCGGCAGTGCAGCGGAGTAAAGATGGCTCGCCTCCAGAAATTTTCTTATTGGAGTATACTTGGGGACCTGCGGACAGCTGCTTTAAAAGAATGGCTCCAGTTCCCTATCACTTACCCTCTTGTATGGGCCCTTCTGTATTCTGACAGTTAATATATGTTACTACTAGGATCCTGTAGAACTATTAGTAGTTCATTTCTGAAAATAGGATATAAAATTCACTACACCTTCCATCTTAGTCATTTATCCTCTACATTTCTTAGATATCTCACTTTGGTGGAAGCCAGACACATTTAGAGAAGTCCTATGGGAAAATCTCACTGGCAATGAGCTGAAGTTGGCTTGCAGTTACTAATGAGGACAGAGGACATCCACCAATAGCAACATATGTGAGATATCTTAAGATCAGCTCTTCCATATCCAGTCAAGTGTTCCATTGACAGATTTCCTGTTAATCTCATAAGATGTTCTATAGAAGGACCATCCTGCCCTGTCCAACTACATTTCTGACCTTAGAAATTGTGAGAAAGCACATGCTTCCTGCTTTGTAATCTTATGATCAGGTGTAGTTTGTTAATTTAATATTAAGTAACTAATACAGGTCCCATTCTCTATTTACTGAATTATAAAGTCCAGAAAGTAGAGCCTGGGAGTTATTCTTATTATCAAGCACCTCAACAATGATGTTATTGTTACATATCAATACTGTAGTACCATGGTGTCAACTGCACTTCTGAAAGCCAAGAATCTATAAAAATAAATTCTTCACTAACTCGCAGCTAAAAAATTGTTCCTGAACCTTTAACATGTAAAGAGGGACAGTTTCATTTTTATTGTTTGTTTTTCAGTTTTGTTTATTGTAATGGTTCTGCATTTTGATAATGGAACACAGTCTGTGGGCCAGAATCAAATATTTGTGTCTAAGTGTAACCTTCAGATTGACATAATTAACACTACTCCTGACCTTTAAGACTAACTACCAAAAGAACTTCAACTTGACTATAATTACTTGGATGAATAATAACTGCTCTGAATTCTTTCTCTTCAATCCATTTTCCTCTATGAAGCATAAGGTCCAACTTTCTAAGATCAAAGGAAATATTTTCTTTTTTTCAAAGCTAGAAAGCCATTAATATCCATTAATATCTCTGTAACAGAACCCAAATGAATATTTCAAAAGTGACTTGTATAATTAGCAGAATTCACAACAGTGTCAGCATTCATGTGAGGACTGTCTGTAAGGGCTTCAGAGAAGCCCAGGGTGGGAGCCGTAGGCAGCAGTGGCTTGGTAGAGTCGCCTTCGTTTATCTGCATTGAGCTTGTTTTATTTCTGAGTTGAACATGCCTTTTTTCTTTATGAAACAGGAATTAATTAGCAACTATAAAGAGCCACTTTGTAAATTTTGAACATTTGGGAAGTGAATATTTTCACCATCACCTTGGGCTTATGACCACACTACAGAAGTCAAAAGTACTACTTTATTACTCTTGTTTTACTGGGAATAAAAGATGATATCAGATTCCACACTTTTGTGAGTTGTACTAGAGTAAAAAAAAGGCATTCATGAAGGCAAGTTAGAAGATCACAGAAACACATTTTAACCATCTTTACTCAGAGGAATGATGTTTGAGACAGGGCTGAACCTGCAGCTAAATGTGACCAGTAGGGGGAGCTTGTGGGAAGCCATGATGGAGGTTTGTTACATCTAATACCTGTTGCTTCAATGAGCAGCAATCATGTGGCAGCCTTGGGGTGTTAGACAAGAGGGCTAGAGATATGATGAAAGACAATGTGAAAGGAAAACAAAAACATGACACTTTCTGACACTTTACATGTGCTGTTATACCAGACTATATCTTTGGGCTGCCCCACAGTGGCCTCAAACACCTTCCTTTCAGACCATATCTGGTTGAGGAATACTTAAAAAAAGATTCTCTATATCTCCTGAACCAACCAGTACCCCCAAAGCTCCCAGGGACTAAACCACCAACCAAAAAGTACACATGGAGGGACTCATGGCTCCAGCCTCATATGTAGCAGAGGATGGCCTTGTGGGACATCAGTGAGAGGAGAGGCCTTTGGTCTTATGAAGGGCCCCATTGTAGGGGTATGCCAGGACAGGGAAGCAGGAGTGGGTGAGTTAGTGAGCTGGGGGAGGGGGATGGAATGGGGGTTTAAGGGGAAATGAGTAAAGGGGATAAATTTTGAAATGTAAATAAATATCTAATAAAAATAAGATTCTCTAGGAAAATACAGTGCAACCAAAATAATAATTTAATAAAATGGGAAATATAGAAAATAGTATATTGATTTTAAAATGGAAAAATATGGATGACAATCCATGTATGTAGACTAGATTAGAATATTAGTTCTTTCTTAACTAATTTCATGTTTTATTTCCTAACTTTTCTTCCTTATATTTACAGTTCTTATATTTAGAGTAAGTGTGGTAGATATATGTATAATGAACCAGAGACTTTTAAAATGGTATATATCCAGGATATACTATTATTCCTAGATAGTCAATCTTTGTCATTTCTTCTAGTTCTTAAGGTATGATACAAAGAAACGGTATCTTTATAACAAAAGATATTTCTGAAGCACTTGCCTCTCATATCAGTCTTTTCTATTTACCCTTGTAAAAATCACCCACTTCACAGACAGACCTTAAAAACAAAGCTGCAGCCCTTCCAGTTAGCACCAGCTCCAGTAACTTTGGGCACAAATTGGCAGACAGTCCCATAGCCCCAGAGGACACTCCACACAATCTTAGGATCACTGGTGACTGGACCACAACATTGGTTCCAATCCAATCATGCCAGCCTTGAGCCAGTAGCAGGGAAGTAGAAAACTCACCTGAACAGGGGAACAAATCACTTTTGGTCTGCACCAGCTTCCAGTCACCTTAAACTCTAATTGGCTGACAGCCCCACAAACCCCAGAAGACTCTCCATGTGAACTTAGGGTCACTGGTGAGTGCAACACATCTGTCCCAAACCAACTGTGATGGGCCTGTGACAGCAGGAGCAAGGGCACCGGAGGCCTGCCTGACAAGCAGCTCCAGTTCCTTCTGATCTTTATTGGTAAACTTGGTTTCGAACACAACAGACAGCACCATGGTCCTCAGAGGAGACACCACTTCCAGGCGCTGTAACACACCCAGGATCTTAGGATTCCAGGATCCCAGGATAACAGGAGCTTGGTCACATCAGAACCTCAGGGTTTCAAAGGATGCTTGACTGCCAAGAACTCTGAAACACCCAGAATCTCAGGTTCACAGGAGCCCTGGATCACAGGAACACAGAGAAAGCTGGACTCTGAGGAGTCCTGAGTCTACCGGGATTATAGGAAGGACAGGCTCCAATCAGATATATTGAGGGCAGCAAGCACTTGAGATAACCAGATGGCAGGAGGCAAGCATAAGAACAGAAGCAACAGAAACCAAGGTTACTTGCCATCATCAAAACCAAACACTACCACCATAGCAAGGTTTGGATACAACATCACACCTGAAAAACAGGACTTGGATCTAAAGTCACTTCTCATGATGATGATGGAGGACTTTAAGAAGGAAATAAAGGAAAACATAGGTAAGAAGCTAGAAGCCCTTAAAGAGGAAACACAAAAATCCCATAGAGAGTTACAGGAAAACACTACCAAACAGGTGAAAAAATTGAACAAACCATCCAAGATCTAAAAATGGAAGTAGAAATAAGAAAGAAATCACAAAGGGAGACAACTCTGGAGATAGAAAACCTAGGAAAGAAATCAGGAACCATAGATGCAAGCATAAGCAAGAGAATACAAGAGATGGAAGAGAGAATCTCAGGTACAGAAGATTTCATAGGGAACATGGACACAAAAATCAAAGAAAATGCAAAATGGGTGTCTGCCCAGGAGCAGTCTCCTGGCCTGAACCATCACCCAGAGGTTGGATGTCTGCCCAAGGAGGGGTGTCTGCCTGGGAGCAGTCTCAAGGCCTGAGCCTGAAGGTGAGCCATCTTTGCTCCAGTGCATTGCCAGGGAGAGGACAGATTGGAGAGGCGTCACAGCTTCTGGGAAGGATACCATTTCTGGTTCCAATCATCCGGTGCCTATCCTGTCTGAAGAGGTGTGTCTGCCCAGGAGCAGTCTCCTGGCCTGAACCTACACCCTGCACCTATCCCGCCCAAAGAGGGGTGACTGCCCAGGAGTAGTCTCCTGGCCTGATCATCACCTGGAATCTTTCCTGCCCGAGGAGGGGTGTCTGCCTGGGAGGAGTCTCAAGGCCTGAGCCGGAAGGTGAGCCATCTT
>NC_034594.1:414343-426946 GCF_900095145.1 Mus pahari | reverse complement strand
AAACAAAAAGAACTATACCAAGAATCAACCAAACCAGGAGCTGGTTGAGAAAATCAACAAGATAGATAAACCCTTAGCCAGAGTAACTAGAGGGCACAGGGACAGTATCCTAATTAATGAAATCAGAAATAAAAAGGGAGACATAATAGCAGAACCTGAGGAAATCAAAAGCATAATCAGATCCTAGTACAAAAAGACATACTCAACAAAACTGGAAAATTTGGATGAAATGGACAATTTTCTAGACAGATACGAGGCACCAAAATTAAATCTGGATCAGATTAATGATCTAAACATCCCCATATCCCCTAAAGAAATAGATGCAGTCATTAATATTCTCCCAAACAAAAAGAGCCCAGGACCAGATGGATTTAGTGCAGAATACTAACAGGCCTTCAAAGAAGACCTATCTCCAATTCTCCTCAAACTATTCCACAAAATAGAAACAGAAGGTACTCTACCCAATTCGTTCTATGAAGCCACAATTACTCTGACACCTAAACATCACAAAGACCCAACAAAGAAAGAGAACTTAAGACCAATTTCCCTTATGAATATCGATGCAAAAATACTCAATAAAATCCTCGCAAACTAAATCCAAGAACACATCAAAAGGATCATCCATCATGACCAAGTAGGATTCATCCCAGAGATTCAGGGATGGTTTAATATATGGAAATCCATCAACTTAATCCACTATATAAAAACAATCAAAGACAAAATCTGCATGATCTTCTAGTTAGATGCTGAGAAAGCATTTGACAAAATCTAAAACCCATTCATGATAAAAGTCTTGAAAAAATCACGAATTCATGGCCCATACGAAAACATAATAAAAGCTGTACCCAGCAAACCAGTAGCCAATATCAAACTAAATGGAGAGAAACTTGAAGCAATCCCACTAAAATCAAGGACTAGACAAGGCTGCCCACTTTCTCCCTACCTATTCAATATAGTACTTGAAATCCTAGCCAGAGCAATTGGACAACAAAAGGAGATCAAAGGGATATACATTGGAAAGCAATAAGTCAAAATATCACTATTTGCAGGCGATATGATAATATATATAAGTGATCCTAAAAATTCCACCAGAGGTCTCCTAAATCTGATAAACAGCTTCAGTGCAGTAACTGGATATAAAATTATCTCAAAAATATGAGTGACCTTTCTCTACACAATGGACAAACAGGCTAAGAAAGAAATTAGGGAAACAACATCCTTCACAGTAGTCACAAATAATAGAAAATAACCTAGTGTGGCTCTAACTAAGGAAGTGAAAGATCTGTATGATAAGAACTTCAAGTCTCTGATGAAAGAAATCAAAGAAGATCTCAGAAGATGGAAAGATCTCCCATGCTCATGGATTGGCAGGATTAACATAGTCAAAATAGCTATCTTGCTGAAAACAATCTACAGATTCAATGCAATCCCCATCAAAATTCCAACTCAATTCTTCACAGAGTTAGATAGGGCAAATTGCAAATTCATCTGGAATAACAAAAAACCTAGGATAGCAAAAACTATTCTCAACAATAAAAGAACCTCTGGGGGAATCACCATGCCTGACCTCAAGCTGTACTACAGAGCAATTGTAATAAAAACTGCATGGTAGAGGTACAGTGACAGAAAGGTAGATGGAATAGAATTGAAGACCCAGAAATGAACCCACAAACCTGTGGTCACTTGACAAGTGGTCTAAACCCATCCAGTGGAAAAAACACAGTATTTTCAACAAATGGTGCTGGCATGTAGAAGAATGTGAATTGATCCATTTTTATATCCTTGTACAAAGCTCAAGTTTAAGTGATTCAAGGAAGTTCATATATAACCAGATCTGAACCTTATAGAGGAGAAAGTGAGGGAAAGCCTCGAAGATATGGGCACAGGGGAAAAATTCCAGAACAGAACAGTAATGGCTTATGCTGTAAGATCAAGAATTGACAAATGGGACCTTATAAAATTGTAAATATTTGATTTGCATTTCCCTGATGATTAAGGATGTTGAACATTTTTTTCGGTGCTTCTCAGCCATTTGGTATTCCTCAGATGACAATTCTTTGTTTAGCTGTGTATCCCATTTTTAATAGGGTTATTTTATTTTCTAGAGTCCAGCCTCTTGAGTTCTTTGAATATATTAGATATTAGTCCCCTATCTGATTTAAGATTGGTGAAGAACCTTTCCCAATCTGTTGGTGGCCTTTTTGTCTTATTGACAGTTTCTTTTGCCTTACAGAAGCTTTGTAATTTTATTTTTTTAATAAAAAATAATTTTTTTATTCCCATTTGTCAATTCTCGAACTTATAGCACAAGCCAATGCAGTTCTAATCACGAATTTTTCCCCTGTGCTCATATCTTCGAAATGTTTTTCTAAGGAAGTCCCTTTCATAGTCTTTTCTAGTATGTTCATTTTAAGGGTGTTCTTCATGAAGAAAAAAAAGAAAGCCAGAACATAATGGAAATAAGTAGAATATAAAAATTCTTTCTTTTCGAAAGCACTAAAATTTAGAAGTATCATATATACTTGTCACACTTCGGAATGCACAGCTATTTATAGTTTTCTTTGGAGGATATCTTTCTTGATTTAACAATCTTTAATGCAATAAGTATCTAACAGCTGGCTGGATTGAGATTTATTTTGGTTGATGTCTTCTGCCCACTGTATCTTCTGCTTCGAGCTTCACTACAAAGATTTGATAAAGACAAATATTACTTCCAGATCACATTTCACTGCTATATCCACTCCAGTAGTGACAAGTACAACAGGCCCCAAAATCCTGGGCACTGCCCTAAGGTGAAAAGTTCACGGAAACAGTCTCCTGGAACAGTGGCATCCTGTATAATGAATGCTCCAATGTCCTTGCTTTAGTTGGTAAATGGATTTGTGTGCTTTCCCTTAATATTGCTTTATTTCAAGTGCTCCTAAGGATTGAATTTTTATGCAGAAATTTACCATTATCGAGGAAGAAGGAAGTTTGTGATCTAAGGAAAACCAAAGTAGATACTTAGAACTATAGATAGCTGAGTTAAACCCATACACAAGTATTTACAATGGCCCAGGGGGAAAGTGGACTAAACAATAGACTAGAATAGGATATAGAATAAGGCATGAATCCCTTATCCCCGGCTTCTAAGTTTAAGCTTACTTAAGGTGGGGCTAATTTTGATTCCAGTTGTTAACATTGAATTTTATCCCAGTTGGTTCCTTCCAGTCCTTCTGTGTTTGCATTCCTCTGTTTTGTGTAAGAATCCAGTAACCTCACTGTACCTTGCCAGTGTGTCACCTAACTTCCCTTCTTTCTTCTGTATAAAAAGTTTGATGCTCAATTTGACACATTACATTCAGATCCACACTCCCTTGTGTTGAGTGTGTTTGTCATCGCACCTTCGTTGACTTCTTTGCCCACCTATAACCAGAACCCGTTCCGTGCATATAGGAGACCCAGAAAGGGGTAGTCTGGTATTTCACAGCCCTGAGCTGAGCATCAAGGGTAGGATGGAGAAAGGTATTTTGAGGATTCAGAGCAAGCTAAATAATGTGCCCTTCGAGTGATAAGAAAAGGCTGTTGGCTTTATTCTCAGCTGCTTCCCACTGCTTTAAAGCACAGAGAATTTTATATGAAGTGCACCCGAGAAAAGGAATGAGGTGTGATACATGAAGAATGCAAAGGGTCCATGTGAATTAAACTACGTGAACAGAAAGCTTCTTTGAAAAAAACATAGCAAACTTGACATAACTAATCAATAATTTGTCTTTTATTATCATTGTCATCATCCTTTACTGTTGTAATTTCTCAGTTAATAATTAATGCCAGAAAGAGAATGCAAAAATTTGTACCCGAGCCAGTGTCAGTCAACACTCACAGATTTTCCAGCATCCTGTCAATGCACTTCAGTCCTTCCTTGTTGAGCCTTTCCTAATTGACTCTAGTGAAGCAAATCCAATTTCTGCTCTTGGTCCTTATACAGGAATGTTAACTATGCTAAATTTATACTACTTCTGCTCAATTTTATGCTGTCAACTCCTGATATACAAGACAGAATGGGATCACCTGAATATTTTTATATCTTATTTTAAGACCATTTAATTGGAATGATGCTATATCATTGTTTCAGTTTAGTATTAAAGTGATGTCCTAGAGGTAGGAATCAAGTACATTATTTGACTCCATCATCCGGGTTTTCTGAAGCCACAATCTGTTTTGTCTGCAGGTTTGATTTATTCCTGAGATGTATGTGTCAATAACTTGGTTCTCATGAGTGTAATACGGCAAGGAAAATGGATATAGAGGAACATTAGGCTATAAAGAAGGGTATGAAGCATAATTCAAATGGGCTTCATGACACATGTCCTACACATGACACACATTCACTTCATTTCCAATTTCACTGGAACAAGCAGGAAGAATGGTTTCCAATCTGTCCCACCTCATAAAAATAGACCTGTGTTTAATTCTCTAGGACCTAAAATTATCCTTTGGATATTGCCAACCAATCATGCAAGGAAAACGTTCCTAGACAAAGTAATAGGAATCTTCTGGTGTTGAGACAGCTAAAATACTACTGTTACCTTGGTTTTGGTGATTGCACAAAATAGAAGCAAATATGACAATCATTCTGAGACATCTTGGTGTCTCTCTTCTTTCCTTGAATTGTAACATTTTACCAGGAGTATAATGAAGTTTTCAACTGTAATATTTTTCAATGGGAGAAAGGTTAGCTTCATTTCCCATTATTCCTTAATGCAGCTAAGGAATTATATTTTTCAAGGCCTTAAGCCTCATTGAATTGTAACAAAAGATGTTATAGTAAACAAAATAATTTTATTGGTGATTATAGTTGAGGTTGGAGAAGAGTAGTTCCAAATAAATTCCTGTTCTGGTTTTATGCAGTAGAAAACTATCATAAGTCTCTTATTATCAAATACTCTTATCATAAGTATGGGAAGAAGTTAGCTGAATAGATTTCTGAGGTTTGTGTATTCTCTAGGAGAAACTATTAATTATGTCACATCAAGCTGTTATATATAAACCAAATGTCATTGCAGGAATTATAGAATTCTGCATAAAAACCTGGGCATAGCCAAGACTGATTTTTACTTGAGGTTTATTAAGAGGTAAAAATGTAAAATTTGTATCCTAAAACTGCCTATTGAACAGATAAGTACATTTAAAATTTCTCTATTTCCTGAATTAGAAATGATGAACTATCATTATTTTTGCACAACACACACACACACACACACACACACACACACACACACACACACATACACATGCATACCACACACAAAATACTAGGTATAACTCCAAGTTTTGCCAAATAGCCCTAATATAAGAACAATCTTGTGAACATTCTCAGAGAAGCAATTTTGTTTGTTTTTTATTGCAATCTTTGCATCTTTCCCTGTCAGAACATGAATGATTTTTGAGAACACACACACACACACACACACACACACACACACACAGGCTGGATTGACCTGCATTCAGGTATGCAACACTATTTTCAAAAAAGTCCCCGTTAATTGATATTGTGTTTATTGAACTGAAAGCCACTCATAGCAAATATTTGGAGAATTGTCAATTGATATATACTGTCATTAGGCTTTTATAAGTATTAATACATTTCTTTTATCATTGTGAATTAATTAGAAAAATTATGTTTTATTCCATTGTGTAAATGAACCATGTTTTCTGTATCCATTCCTCTGTCTTGGGACATCTGTGTTCTTTCTAGCTTCTGACTATCACAAAGAAGGGTGCTATGAACATAATGGAACATGTGCCCCTGGTGGCATGGTAGAGCATATTTTGGTTATATTCCCAAGAGTGGTTTTGCTGGGTCTTCAGGTAGATCTATTTCCAATTTTCTGAGAAACCTCCAGATTGATTTCCAAAGTGGTATTTACTTTTGAGAAATTCATATATTGATGTGGGGTGGTCAGCTGTGCACAAGGAGCCTGGTCCCTGGTCAAGCACAGGCTTTGAACACCTGAGACCCAGCAGCTAACTTATTTCCTTCAAGGTGTTAGGAGCCATAATGAGACAAGCTAATAACTAGCAGCTGATCATCCTGAAGTGGCCTGCTTCAGATTATTATATAATCTGTGACAGGTGAGCCCTCATTAAGCAAGGACTCATTGTAGGAAGGATTCCTGCTATCAATATGCTTTTCCTGTTATTATTAAACATATATAACAATCACTAAGTAGGAGCACACCCCTTTGGAACAGATCTCTACAGATCCATGAAGACATACTATCCTGTAGTGATGCTATATAGACAAATAGATGACTTAAGACTTAATGATGATCCTATAATAATTCCTAAAATTATATCTATGATTATTAAGCTCTTATTAGGTCCTTTTCTTTTATTTTTTCTTTTTCAATTTGATATTTTCTTTATTTACATTTCAAATGCTATCCGGAAAGTTCCCCAACCCTCCCCCCCCCGCCCCTGCTCCCCTAACCACCCACTCCCAATTCTTGGCCCTGGCATTCCCCTGTGCTGGGTCATATAAAGTTTGCAAGACCAAGGGTCCTCTCTTCCCAATGATGGCCGATTAGGCCATCTTCTGCTACATATGCAGCTAGAGACATGAGCTCAGGGGGTACTGGTTAGTTCATATTTTTGTTCCACCAACAGGGTTGCATCCCCTTCAGCTCCTTGGGTACTTTCTCTAGCTCCTCCATTGGGGGGACTGTGCTCCATCCAATGGCTGACTGTGAGCATCCACTTCTGTGTTTGTCAGGCACTGGCATAGCCTCACAAGAGGCCTCTATATCAGGGTCCCTTCAGGAGAATCTTACTGGCATGTGCATTAGTATCTGGGTTTGGTGGCTGATGATGGGATGGATCCCCAGATAGGGTAGTCTCTGGATAGTCCATCCTTTCATCTTAGCTCTAAATTTTGTCTCTGTACCTGTATCCTTTCATGGGTATTTTGTTCCTTATTCTAAGGAGGAATGAAGTATCCACACAATGGTCTTCCTTCTTGGTTTTCTTGTGTTTTGCAAAATATTTCTTGGGTATTCTAAGTTTCTGGGCTAATATCCGCTTATCAGAGAGTACATATCTAGTGACTTCTTTTGTGATTGGGTTACCTCACTAAGGATGATATCCTCCAGATACATCCATTTGCCCAAGAATTTCATAAATTCATTGTTTTTAATAACTGTGTAGTACACCATTGTATAAATGTATCCATTCCTCTNTTGANGGACATCTGGGTNCTTTCCAGCTTCTGGCTATTATAAATAAGGCTGCTATGAACATAGTGGAGCATGTGTCCTTATTACCAGTTGGAANATCTTCTGGGTATATGCCCAGNAGAGGTATTGCTGGATCNTCCGGTAGTACTATGTCCAATTTTCTGAGAAACAGCCAGACTGATTTCCAGAGTGGTTGTACAAGCTTGCAATCCCACCAACAATTGAAGAGTGTTCCTCTTTCTCCACAACCTCGCCTATATCTGCTGTCACCTGAATTTTTAATCTTAGTCATTCTGACTGGAGTGAGATGGTATCTCGGAGTTGTTTTGATTTACATTTCCCTGGTGACTAAGGATGTTGAACATTTTTTCAGGTGTTTCTCAGCCATTAGGTATTCCTCAGTTGAGAATTCTTTGTTTAGCTCTGTACCCCATTTTTTAATGGGGTTATTTGAATTTCTGGAGTCCAGCTCCCTGATCTCTTTGTATATATTAGTCCTCTATTAGATTTAGGATTGGTAAAAATCCTTTCCCAATCTGTTGGTGGCCTTTTCGTCTTGTTGACAGTGTGTTTTGCCTTATAGATGCTTTGCAATTTTATGAGGTCCCATTTGTCAATTCTTGATTTTACAGCACAAGCCATTTTCTGATAGTCAAAGTTGAAATGAGATCTCTATCAGTCTCCGAAGTTGCTCTCAGAAGGTAACCAGACTTTCTCCTACTCAGAGTACATTCCCAGAGGTTGTAAAACAATTAACTAAAGGTCGTAAAAAAGGAACTAATGATTTATTATTGATATTAGGACAGAAGATAAAATATCGACTGTGTTTATCTATACAAAACTTCACTAATGGTGTTAAACCTTCAGTGAACCTGTGGAGCTCAGACAGAGGATGAATATTTAGCCAGATAAATACTCCTAATGGGTACATGTGTAAACATTCACTATTGTAAATTTCTATTTCAATTTATGATTTGATTTTTTTGTGTGAACTTTTGAAGAACTTTGTAACATTTGATCATGTACTCTAAAATATGTATAAGTACAGAGGACAAAGAGATGAGTGAGCCAAGATCAATAGAGGAGACTTTCTTTGCCTTTCCACACTTAGCTAGAATCTTCTCCCTTTCCCGAATTATTGAAGTTTTCCCTTTCCCCACTTAGGATCTTTCTGCTTTTCCCCTTAGATAGCTTTCATAGGAAAATTTTTACAACTTAGTAATAAACTCTATAATCACTTCTCTGAGTATCTTCCCTTCCTGTAACTTTCCTAGCCAACTGAAAGTTAGAGCCCAACAGTTCCTGCTGAGATTGAGCAAAGGCTATTTACTTAATCCTTTGTGACTTGAAGTAGAGGTGCTAGGTACCAGAAACTGCAGTTTCTAGCCTCAGAGGATCACAGAAGTCAGGTTACCTACAATAGCATAGTAACTTAGGCTTAGATAAGTAAATTTTTTTATTATACAGCAACCCTAAATATCTCAAAGCCAGATGCATGCACAGTGGTGCCATGGTGGCCTGATTCCTGGGCTGGATGCAAAACACCATTTTTAACCCACAAAGCAATTGGAATTGGGCTGGGGGGTCATTTTAGGGACAATCTAGAAATTTAGTGCAATGGAAACACCTGGGAATCTATAAGCAAGTATGGTCCTGGATAAGACTCCTAGCATTGAGGGATAGGTAGCCTGAGACAGCCATTTCCTATAAGTAGACAAGACTTCCAGCAGAGGAATTGGGACAGAAACCCAACCACAAAACCTTTGACTTACAATTTGTCCTGCCTACAAAATATGCTGGATGAAAGGTGATAGATACAGAAATTATGGTAGTGGCCAACCAGTAGTACAGCATGGGACTCATGCCAATAGAGTAAGTCCACCCCTGACACTACCTAAAGGGCAAGGAACCAGGGGCAAGATAGGCTCAGAGATCCAGTGTAGGACCAAACAATACTGGCCAAAAAAGAAAAATGGCAATGAATGGCTCCTAATGATATTCTGCTATACTGGAACACAGCAGCATATCATAATTATCATCAGAGAAACTTCATCCAGCTACTGATGCCAAGACACACAGTCAGATATTAGGCAGAGTTTGTAGAATCCTGTAGAAGAGGAGGAAAGATTGTAGGAACCAGATGGGTCAAGGACACCTCAATAAAAACCACTGAATCAACTAACCTGGATTCATAGGATCTCAGAGACAATCCTGTAATCTGCACAGGTCTGACTAGGCCTTCTGCATACATGCTATGGTTGTGTAGCTTATTCTTCTTGTGAGACACCTAACAATGGTAGCAGGTGCTGTCTCTGACTCTTTTGAGTGCTTTGGGACCCTTTCCCTCCTACTAGGTTGTTATTCCAGCCTTTATGCCTAGTTTTACTGTAACTTGATATACCATGTTTGATTGATATTCATGGGAGGCTTGCCCTTGTCTGAAGAGCAACATGGAGGAATGGGTGATGGGTGGGACTGGGAGGGAATGGTAGAGAGAAAACTGCATTCCAGATGTAATATATGAGAGAATATTAAACAACTTTTTAAAAATTGAGGAGCCTCCAAATTGATTTCTACAATAGCTTCAACATGTTACATTCCCAACTACAAAAAAAAGGTAAGTTTTCTTTTTCTACACATCAATGCCAACATTTATTCTCCTCCCCTCTTTCTTCTCTCTCTTGCTGCCTCTCCCCCTCCCTCCCTCCCTCCCTCCCTCCCTCTGCCCCTCCCTCTCTGCCTCCCTCCCCTCCCCTTCTCTTTCTCTGATGATAGTCATTCTGACTAAAGTGAGATCAAATTACTAGGAAGTTCTAATTTGCTTGCCTTCAAAAATAATTTTTGGCTATTTTTATTTCATCTTCACTTCCTTACTCAAAAATTTTCAATTTTGTTGTTTAATATTTTCAAGTTTTTCCATTTATTTGCCAGCACACATGTGGCAAAAACTTTCTAACAGTCTTTAGTCTGACATCATACTGTGTTCACTTGATACTGTGTGTTTCTTTTACTCAGGTAAAAATTTCATCTAATGTCATTTGCTAGATTTGGGGATTATTTTCTGAAAGACTGGGGTCATTTACAGAGAGTTACTGTTTGCCTGTATATCATATCTTAAAAAGCTTTCCTTGTTCTTCTAACATTTGCAGGGTTTTAGGCTTTAAATCAAAGTCTTTAATCCATTTTGACTGTTTTATAAACAAATTATGCATTTCCACATTTAAAATATAAATATAACATTTACTTTCATGTTCCCAATACAATCACTAGGTCAAGAATTTAGAGATTTCCATCCAATAGCTGACAGTGCGCATCCACTTCTGTGTTTGTCAGGCACTGGCATAGCCTCATAAAAGGCTGCTATATCAGGGTCCCTTCAGCAGAATCTTGCTGGCATGTGCATTAGTATCTGGGTTTGGTGGCTAATGATGGGATGGATCCCCGGATGGGGTAGTCTCTGGATAGTCCATCCTTTCATCTTAGCTCTAAATTTTGTCTCTGTACCTATATACTTTCATGGGTATTTTGTTCCTTATCTAAGGAGGAATGAAGTATCCACACGATGGTCTTCCTTCTTGGTTTTCTTGTGTTTTGCAAAATGTATCTTGGGTGTTCTAAGTTTCTGGGCCAATATCCGCTTATCAGTGAGTGCATATCTAGTGACTTCTTTTCTGATTGGGTTACCTCACTAAGGATGATATCCTCCAGATTCACCCATTTGCCCAAAAGTTTCATAAATTTGTTGTTTTTAATAGCTGAGTTGTACTCCATTGTGTAAATGTACCACATTTTCTGTATTCATTCCTCTATTGAGCTATTGGATGGAACACAGAGTCCCCAATGGAGGAGCTAGAGAAAGTACCCAAGGAGCTGAAGGGGGCTGCAACCCTGTAGGTAGAACAACAATGTGAACTAACCAGTACCCCCTGAGCTTGTGTCTCTAGCTGCATATGTAGCAGAAGATGGCCTAATTGGCCATCATTGGGAAGAGAGGCCCCTTGGTCTTGCAAACTTTATATTACCCAGCATGGAGGAATGCCAGGTCCAAGAAGTGGGAGTGGGTAGGTAGGGGAGCAGGGGAGGGAGGAGGATATAGGGAACTTTCAGGATAGCATTTGAAATGTAAATAAAGAAAATATCTAATAAAAAAATAAAAAAACGACTTTAGAGATTTTAGGGAAAAGTCAATGCTTGGATATGCTTGTGAAAATTGAAGTTACTAGTATAAAGTACTATTGACAGAGATCCGTGTCATTTGAATTACAGAATTTTTCACTCTTAGATGATTTGGAGATCAGCTGTGTTTTTCTATGGTTTTTTTCTTAGAAGTTTTGCCAGACATCGAAGATCCAGGTATCCCCAGGTTTAATCTGCACTGCCAGTTTTTTATACAAAACAAAACAAAACCCGAGAAACATGTGGTCTTCTTCTACTCCATGAGCTTCTCTGGTTCTTGTATTTTGAACCTGATAATTTCAAAATGTTTTGACTATTTTGGTTTGTTTCTGAATTAGGTTCCACTTCACTTGATTTATGGTCAAAATATTCATTTATATTTGAGGGAATGTTTGATTTATTTACATTGAGAAAGATGAAATAACTTTTGTGCGAAGCTTCATTTGTAGCATTTTATGATATATTCAAATAAAATCAGAGTTTCTGTGGCCCATCTGCCTGTAAAAGTTATAAGTTTCTAATTAAAATCAAACAATTAATTTTGATACTACCCCTCCACTTTTCTGGAAGCACTGCCTCCCCCCACACACACACGCTCTTTATTCCTTTCAATTTTAATGCTTTAGTTTATAAAATAATTAAAACTTATGCTCAATTCACATGCAAGTTAACTGCCTCACTCTTACCATTGGTCAGTGCACTGTGACTCTTTAAAAACTTCCTGGTATGTATACACTTGTTGATTTGTTGATAAGTAGTATTAGGACAGAGAGACTGTCTACTGTCATTGTGAATACTTATATCCAAAGGTGTTTATCTACTTTTGTAGGAAATCAGCAACAACTAGGGAACTGTTCATCAATTTATAAAATACATAAGTGTAAAGACAGGAAAATATGAAAATGTTGCCCTTCCATTTTGATTATTCTATATAAAAATAAACAGGTAATATTTGAATGCTGATTTGCAATATGGGGTCACTTTCCTTCTTACTCTATTATCTTCTCATGCCTTTTATGTTTGATGTTTAAAATGTATTAAAACAGTACTTATTGGTGTTTCTGTTCATAGAATCACTCACTTAGTTGTATATTTGTGAACAAATACCTTCTGAGTGACTTCTGCCTTTCAGCACAAGATACGTCCCTATACTGTAAAGCCCATACTTTACCCACTGACCTGCTTATAGCAGCATCTTTTTTTTTTTTTTTTT
>NC_034594.1:391167-413568 GCF_900095145.1 Mus pahari | reverse complement strand
TTGTGTAGCCCTGGCTGTCCTGGAACTCACTCTGTAGACCAGGCTGGCCTCGAACTCAGAAATCCGCCTGCCTCTGCCTCCCGAGTGCTGGGATTAAAGTCGTGCGCCACCACGCCCGGCTTAAAGTAGTCTTAAGCCTAAATATTTGTTGCAATTAATGCCTTTGTGGAGTAAGATTTGTTTTAGAACAGTGCTTCTTTGAATTTTTTCCTTTAAAATTTTATGCATATGTATTATTTTTCTCCATGTACTTAATGTTCACACATACCTGCCTGGTGCCCTTGGATGACAGAAAATGGTATCAGATTCTTTGAACCCCTTGTTACAGGTGGTTGTTAGCTACCATGTGGTGCTAAGAACCTAGCCCTCGTCCTCTGCAAGAACACCAGTTCTTCTTAACTCTGGAGCCCTCTCTCCAGGCTCTGCTTATTGAATTTTAGTGCAATCATGGATAGGGCCTAAGATGTTGCTTTTCAGGAGAGCCTGTTAGCTATAGTTTTTGTGATAGAACTCTGAACCAAAGGATAGATTTGGTTCTTCTGATTTGATAGAGTTTTTTTGTCTTTTTGTTGTTGTTGTTGTTTTTTGTTTGTTTGTTTGTTTTTTTTAGAATTAGGATAGTATTTAATTATAATTTTGCATGACCTATTTGCATAACTTTTTCAGTTAATGGTCCCTTGCTTTATATGCAAAATGTAGCTTGCCATAATATCATATGGATCTGTCTTGGTATGTTTTCTTGAGATATGGCAATGTATTTATTCTATTTTTCTATTCATACTATTCAATATATTATTCATCTAGCAGTAAATATTTAGAGTTAATGAAGAAACTGTTATATCACCACTGTTCATCTATTCTTGTCATTTTTTTTTCTTTAGCTTTTTTTGACTATATAAGGATGAAAGTAAGGCTTTCTCTGAAACATCCCTGTTAATAATATTTTTCTACTCACCTTTAAATTAAGCTTCCCATTATATCATGTGAAATGCTTATTGAGCATCAATGGTACTGTTTGGGGGATGATGCAAAGTGATTGGTAAGTTTTTGAAAAAAAAAGGAAAAGGAAAGAAAATTTTATATCACAGTAAATTAATCTTTGAAATGATGACATTATTGAAAATGCTTAGCAGCCATTAGAGGGGAATGACTGAAAGCAAATACTCCAGCAAACTTCAAAATATAGCCAACATATCAGTGATTCCTCTACAGATAATATCACAAGGTGCTTGAGATGTCATAATAATATTTTAATTGTTATAATATTTAATATATGATATAAAAATAGCAATTGCAATTATTAGATGTCAAAGTGGAAGCATTTTCTCTTAGTGTTTTACATGCTAAATTTCTGAAATCATTTAAAGAAGTTTTTGTCATTTTTCATGTAAAAGTTTTCTGCAGTGCAACTTCTTGAGTTATTTGCTCAAGGTGACATGATGTGAGCAACAGAGTTAGGTTCTAGATCCATTTTGGGTCTGGAATCTATGCTATTAACCTCTATAGATTGTAGATGATTTTTTTTCCAGAGACAGGGTTTCTCTGTGTAGTTCTGGATGACCTGGAACCCACTCTGTAGACTGGACTAACCTTGAACTTGGAGAGCCAACAGCCTCAGTCTTCTGGATGCTGGGATTAAAGGTGTGCTCTGTCAACACCAAGCTAACGATGCTCTTATTAAAACTTGTCTTGGTCTGTAAATGGAAGAACTGGATAGATTGGTTCATCTAAATGGAACTGAGAACATCATAATAGAGTTGTGCAAAAAATTGGAGTTGGAAGTGTAAATTCATGGAATCCAGTACTTATGTGTCCAGAAAGAAGTACAACTTTTACAATATCTAATTATTTCTGCATCATAGTATATCATCATACCTTTCTGCCTATAGGCCAAAGAAATTTGTGTCTGTACTTATCTTACGATGTTTCTCCAAACTCTCAATATTATTAAAGACAACATAGGAAGGTAAACTAGGCTTTTAGTCCAAGTCTAATTAAACACCTATTCAAATACTATTCAGCAATATCCAAAGCAAATGCTTTGGAGACCTGTGTAACTGGGACTCTGAGATGGGCTTTTTGTTCGGCAGCTTTATCAAAGGTGAGAATGATGTAAAAAAAATGTTCACTGTGCTTTCTTTGTAGGTAGTACAAAATAACAAAGGATGTAACTGTCAACTGAGGTGGCTAAAATATTTCCTGATTGGATTGATGAACTGAAACTAGTAAAAATGCAATTTTAATCGACTATTGTAAATTCTTGTTTATTACACACTTAGAATATAGGAAAACTCATGGTAAATTTCCTGTGGTTTTATTTGACCACTTGCTCGGCATGAGCCCGTGTGGTACCAACAGATGATTAAAAAGTTAATACATTCTTAAACTGCATTATGAGAAACAGAGTCAGGTTCAAGGGTGGTAACTGTTTTACTATAATCTGAACTGTTCAGACTATACATTTAATGGTAGCTCGACTGACTATGTTTTTAGGGTCAAAATAGTAGATTTAAACCTTGAGGGTGACTGGAATGTTGGTGAGATTAGATCCATGGTGTTTCAAAGATTGGATGCCTCTAACCTAGATAAGAAATGATAACACCTTGTAAAACTTCACATTGTAAAATCCTTTTTATATCTTTTATTTGCTTTGAAATGAGATTTTTCTATATCTACTTTAGAGACTCCACAGGTCCAAAGTCATATATTAGGTATAGCTATATAGAAGACAACATAAATATTGTGGCTGGAGCAAAGGAAGTGGTTATTCAAATTTAATCACAATAGAGGCTGTGTATTTAAAACTGTTGCTTACTTTAGATGCTAAAGAACTTCAAACTGCCATTTTATTTGAATAACATCAACAGGATATTAACACTTCCATTTGCTGTCAGAATCTCTGTGCTGTCTCCACATTGTTGTTATAACTGCCGCTTGCATACACTCCCCTTATATTCATGAATAATTTAATGAATTTATAATACAATATATAAATATATTTAATATAAAATTAACCACAAGAATACATATAAATTCCCTACACACCCACCAAAATGAAGGTGATTTATACAATTTCTTTTTAATATGTCTCAATATAATAAATGAAACAAAACTGTCTTGATTTCTACTAATAATGAACTTAACATAGTTGATAGTATCCATTGTTATTGTTCAGTTCTTGAACTCCTGTTCACATCATTTTCCATGTATTATATAAAAATTAATTTTTTAAAAAAAATTAGTGGACTGTCTTTAAACATTCAGAATTGCAACACACAGGAATTATACAACTTTGTTCTTCTAATATTCAGTTTATACTCTAAATAAAACTGTTACATTAATTACCTATTTCAGGTGATTTGATTATATGTAAAATTAGGAAAAAAAATAATTACATTCAGTTAAACTCATCAAGTTATAGGTTAGTCAGCTCTCCTTTATTCCTCTACAATTCCCTGCATTTTTGGCCATCAACACAGGGTCATAGAATCTTAAAAGTAACATATCAGAAGAGTTATAATTCTAATTTTTTAAAATGTCCATTAAATTTTTCAATAAAATTGCCTACTTCCCCTAGATATTATGGTTACCATTTTATAAAAGAAGAAATGTAAGCTATTTCTAAAACTCAGAGTAGTAAGGAAGGGTAATTTAAACTTGTCATCTTCATACTTATGGGGTAGAAGTAAAAAGATTAAGAAGTAAAGTTCATCTTCGATTATACAGGACTAGAAAGTCTAGAGGAACCTTGTCTAGAAAAGATGCCAGTAACAAAATGACTCCAACAAAAATAGCTAATAATTCTTCCTCCATTTTACCTGATGCTAAGATTGATTTTAAAATCATGGTTGTTTTGGAATATTGAATTTTAAAATATGTGTTAATTGTGGGAATTAAAATTTATGGTAATTATGAAGCATGTCCATTCCATGACTGCTCTCATTCTTCCCTGCCATGATGGTCATTTCTGTGGATCATAGTTGTCATATCAGTGTAGGATTTTTGGTTGCTTCTCCACCTTTGGAAGCCTGTATGACTGAATTTTTATGGTGCTATAAAACCAGATTCAGCTCAGGGGTTACTGGATCATGCGTCTGAAGTGCATGATGCCTTCAGCAATTCCCTTTCACCTTTGGTGAGGTAACAAAAGTCAATATTTTTCAATTGGACTCAGCAAGAGGGAAATCATACATGGTACTGGATCCTGGCCAACTACCAAGAGCAACTGAATTCATGGATCTTGGAAGAGAACCTAAACCCACCTGTTTACTTAACCAGCATAATCTCTGAATGAATTTTATTTTTCTTATAGCCATAGATAAGTACTGGTTACTCATATGTTAGAAGAAAAGTAATAGACTCCTACTCATTGTCCTCTAATTGAGACATGTAATCCATGACACTTCCCACATACAATACAATACATACATACATACATACATAAATACATAAATATTAATATTAGTTTTTAATATTATAATTTAATAAGAACATTTCTCCCTTTCTCTTTGTCTCCACAGTCTTCCTATATACGTCTTTCTACTATTCTTCAAATTCATATCCTCTCTTTTCTACTAGTTGTTGCTCAAAAAATATATATGATATTAAACATTACCTATTCACTCAATGTAAAGTTACCTGTTTGTTCGTTTCCAGAATATTTTAATTCTTAAAATAAGTTGCAATATAAAATTTTATAGTATGAATTTTAAGAGTTATGTTAATTTTGTAAGGCTGGCTGAACACAGCTTAGTCTAGAGACTCCTGAGAAGATGTTAGTTTTGAAAGAACAAGAGGAATATTAAGTGTCTAGTCATCTGAGCAGCCATGTCCATCACGCCAAAGATATGACCATGTCTACTGGAAAGTTACTACTGCTGAGAGACTTGGCTATTTTGGTCTCCACAGGAAAGAACTGCTACTTCCTCCCTTCAGGACAACAAATTTTAGGATAAAAGCTTCCACTGAGACCAATAAAGAGACAGTACCGAAAAAAGTCTCACCCATGACACTGAAATAAGTATAGGAATGTCCCTCTAAGAGATACTTCAGGGATACAGATCACTAAGGATGCTCTACCCAGGGTTCTATCTAGTCTCAGAATTACAAATTGTCACAATTAGTGACAATCACATCCACAGGATAAAATCTTGGTACCTATCTTGCCTTTGTAGCACTTGTGAATTATTACTTTGGTGAGTTGGTAATTTAGAATATAACTGAGGAGATGTATTGGACAAAAGTTATGATAGATTTTTTTTTATGATAGAGGAAGTTAGTTGTTTGTAAAATATCAAACACACTAATGATACTTTTAAATTGATTATAGAAATATACAGTAACAGTGCATCAAAGTCAAATGAATTTATAAGAGAGCAACTGACAATATTTGCAGAAGCGCTATTACTTTTTCCCCAAAATTACAAAAGGTAATTTTATCCCTAAACCTTAACCACTTTTTAAAATGATATTTAATTTAAAAGACTCAGTGTTTTCAAATACATAGTTGCATAGACTTATATAGATACTTGCAGTTGACTAATCTTCATTGTTTCAGAATATTTTAACCAGCTAACAATGGTTTGTAAATCATCAGTCTACAGACATGCACCTTCATGGTCTTTTATGTGCATTTTAGTTCCATTATTATTTTACTCAGAGCATACTTTACTAGCTGAAGTAGAATAATATATTATCTTATTGTACTACTTCTTATAATGGAAATAAACCTCTTTCATTGTTGGTCAGTTTAGACCACTATATTATATACTTTTAAGCTTCTTCTGGTTCTATCACACTTAAGGATATGTATCAAGATGGCTGAAATATTCCTAATAGAGAAAAATAAATACATTAATTAAGTGCCAAGTAGGAAAGAGCTTCATTGCTATTGACTGACAAAGTCTCACCTTCAGGAAAGTTCAGTGAGGGTTTAATTAGCTTCTTTTGAATAGGGCACAACCTGGCTTTGTGCTTTCTTTGGCTTATCAGAACATTTATTTTGCTATTATGATAAAAAAACTCAGACCAAAAGCATCTTTGGAGAGTGTTTTTCAGCTTAAAGATCATAGTTTTCCCTTGAGGGAATTCAGAGTATGAATTGAAGTAAGGAATTGAAGCAGAAACCACAAGTGCTGCTTTCAGGCTAGATCTCAGACTCATGCTTAGCTAGCTTTCTAATAGAGCCAAGATCACCTACTTATGGAATGGTGCTACTCATCGTGGGCTAGATGCTTCCATATTGGTTAACATTTGCTAATAAACACTCTTAGAAATACTGACATTCCAATCTCTTGTAGGCAGTGACACTATAATGTGTCAAGTTGCCAGTCAAAGCTAAGGAGGGCAGTTTTAAGCAAAAAATTCTATGAGGACAGTTTGGAAGAATGTTTACACTACCATATCCAGTCAAGTTCTTTATTTTGTGTCTTGTCATCATTATCTTTGTGTTTCTATGTATGAGAATGTACATATGAATACAGTGCCTATGAGGACCAGTAGCATCAGTTATTTCTGAAGCTAGAGTTTCAAAAATTTGTGAGCAAGCTGATTAGGAGGACCAAAACTAGTCCACTGAGTGAGCAATATACATGCACATAATGGTCAAATCATCTCTCCATTTTTTATTTACCATTACTGATGGTCTATCTTAACCTGTCTTTTGCAGTAACCCTGCAAAATCCAACTCTTCATAGTTCTTTCTCAATTATGGTCCTTCACCCTCTGATTGGTATTAAATTTCCACATTTCCTTGTTGTATTTGGAGTCAGTTTAATTTGTCTCATATTCAATAAAGCCTTCCTGACCTTTATGATATTTCATCTAATCAGATGAGTTTCTTGCTAATATATCAACAATGTGTATTAAATGAAATGTCTAAAACTGAAACATATCTAATTTTGTACTGATTAACCAACACAAATATGATGAAGGGTGTAGGAATTAACTTTGTATTTACTCCAGGAGCTACTCAATATCCATGTTCACTAATTTGAGAATAGCAGAACATAATGAGTAATATGTATATATTATATAGACAAATATGCATATAGCCATACACAGAAATCAATTTGAACATTTTGCTTTCAATTGCTGCAGATCTTATCAGTGCTATTTGAAAAAAATACTTTTCAGAAGTAAAATATCACAGTTTGGATTAATGTTAAACTCTGAGGTCGAGATAGTACTTATTTTGTTCAAGGCCTTGGATTTGATAACAACATTGCAGACAAATAAGAGTATAGATACTTTTCAATAATGCCCAAGCTCTTTTTAATAGCCTGTCTTCAAAACATTCTGTAAAAAATACATAAATATTTTGTGTATGTGTTTAACTCCAACCCTAGGGAGTCAGGAAGAGAGGGGAAGAGAGATTGAGATTAAAAACTTGATAATTTAGAGACAAAGTTCTGTGCTTATGACCTGAGTCATCTCAGTGGATATACATTCAGTAGTCATGGAAAAAATTAAAACATGCCTCAAAAGAGCAACGTAACTTGTCTGGAGGGAAAAGGCAGGGAACTGGCTGCATGAAATAATTGAACATATTTTTGCTTTCCTGGGTCTGGCAATCGAACAGACTGAACGTGGCAAACAAACTTCGCTTCATAGCTTTGAAGTCTTCTCGCTAGTTTTCCCCAACTTAAGACCTGCCTGTGATGCTTATCTCGGGTGGGTTTGGGTGTTTATGGTAAATCTAAGAAGTGAGAGAGAAAGGAGACACAGTTAAAGAATGAGGGAAACAGAGAGGGAAAGAGAGAAGGAGGGAGGAAGGGAGGGACAGAGAGAGACAGAGACACACAGAGGGAGACCAGAGACAGAGAAAGAGACATACAGAGACAAAGAAAGAGATAGAGATAGAGAGAGACTGGAAGAGAGTGGGAGACCAAGCCTGAGAGTGGGAGGGGGAAATGGGAGAAGTGTGAGAGACAGGGATATGGAGAGAGATGGGGAAAGAGAACACATTATTGAATAGAGCAGAGAGACGCAGAAAAATGATGCATTCTATAATGTGTGTGGTAGATATTTTGACATATAATAAAAATTAAAGTGAGCCAAGATTTTCCAGTTAGTTTTCATTTATTTTTTTGTGTTAGGTACATTGAATGATTTTCTTAGGAGGAAAGTACTTTAAGAAGACTTTTCTTAGGTGTAAATAATAGTGATTTACTACTACTATTCCCAAATCGCGTCAGATGTAAGCTCCACAAATTTCTTCGCGCATCACAACACCTTGAACATCACAGTTTATAGCAAGACAATGTAGGGGTTATCCCCGAGTTAGCAGTTATTAATTGAACATATTTTTGCTTTCCTGGGTCTGGCAATCGAACAGACCGAACGTGGTAAACAAACTTCACTTCATAGCTTTGAAGTCTTCTCGCTAGTTTTCCCCAACTTAGAAAAATTACACTATTTATAAAAGTGCATAAATTGTAATTTAAGTTTAAAAAAAGCCTTGAAATTTTTATCAAAAGCATTCAAATTACTCTCTCCCCAGGTCAGCTAATGAGTTGTCAGGAGCTGGCCCCTTACTGTAGCGCACCTCCTGCAGACTAAGACAGTTAACCATGTTTTCATCAAAGGAAATGCTCATTAGTAGAGCTCTCAGAAACTGATTTGATTATAGTTTCACTTGTTAAAGTGAAATATTTTGAGCTCATTAGGATGATTATGATTCAAGGTCATCGTTTGAAGCCAGTCCTGTCAATATAAGATAAATGGGTCCTCATCTTTCCCTTCTTTACGTCTGTGCTTTTTAAACTCTTCTGTGTAAAACTTCCATAGCCATAATTAATTTTTAGTTCTTCTGTTACAAAGCTGCTTTAAAAAAAAAAAAAAAAAAAAAAAGAACAAAGACTTTTGGCTACCAAAAGAGCCTTGAAGAACTATGAAGAGGAGGAGGAGGCTATCTTGTTTTAGAAAAATCAGAGAAAAACCTTGAAAACTTCAGCCTTTGAAAAGGAGTGAGCCTCTCCTTGACCTTTGCAGTTTCTAAAAGGTGCTTTGTACATAATTTTGCATGTACTCTTTCATCTCAAAACTATAAAACTAAACTGAAAACCACCCAAGAACTACCAGTGGCTTAATTAAACATCTCCTCCTTTATGGCACAAGATGAAGTTAGCACCTTTAAAAGTCCTTTCCTTTCTTTTTTTCCAATCTAGAGATTAAATCTCAGAGTGTCAAAGAGCCACTTAGACATTAAAGGGTATGACGCTAACTTCTATCACATCGTCTTTCGAACAGGAATCTGGCCGATGAACTTCATTGGTCAAATATTGCCTTTTCCTCTAACACTGAGATGAGGTTATAGGGAAGGCAGGCAGTTTAAAAAACATTTTGATCTTTCAGGAAGTTCAATCTCCAATACCATTCACTTGAATTCAAACCCACACTGAGCAGTAGATAATATTTGACAAACCATAAAAGATGACCTTTTCGTTAATGGCTTGATTTTTCCTCAGTTTTGTAGACAAATGATAGAACTTGCCTTTTTTGTGTTTTACTAATGAGCCTTTAAAATGACTTCCAAACTCATAATTTTATTTTTAAAATATTATTTAATAAGTTAAAGTGTTCTTATTTGAACATGTTATTTTATGAAACTGGGCTCAAAGTTTAGTCAACAGTGCTTTTGAGAGCAGATAGGAATCTCAAAGCAATTAATTTTATATTTTCACAAGAGCTTTATGGCTTCGGTGAACATGAAATTTATAGCTTAATTATGAAATAAGTTTTTGTTTTGGCATAGTTCTGTAAATGAACGTGAACTGCTCAGAAACTAGGTAGTTGCTAGAAGGCTTGAAAGTCACTGTGGATAGACCCTTCTGTCACCACGAGCAGATGGTTGAGCCAAGAACTGAAATCTCAGGACTCTAATACTAGTCCAAATAAAGTGATATGAGTCCTGTCTTTGGTCCTGGGAGGAGACAAAAATCTCCTAAAGGCATTGAAGGTTATTGGTATATTCTCTAAATCTAATAATAATGTCTAATTAGATGCTCTCTGGTAATGTGCAAAGGGACAGTATTTTCCTCTTACTTATGAATTCATCCAAGGGCACCTGTCAATCACTTGGAATAGCAAGTTTGTCAAGAGAAGCTGTCTGTTTCAGAGACATCAGACTTAACAAAGAGCCTGCATAAATAGTAAATGAAGTGAGCCTAGTAGTCCCCTTGGCCATTGTGCATCCTTGGTTATAGAGAGAGTGCTTTATAATGATGGTCCATTTGACTATTGCCCTTTAGAGTACTCTTAACACTTTAGAGTGCTTCATGTTACGGTGGAATAAACACTAATATCTTTAATACTAAACTGTGTGTCTCATCTAAATTCCTTTCCCCCAAATTACAAGCAAAGTGAGGGGAGGCCAGACTGAAATCATGGTGAGACTATCAACTAAATGACCTAGATATATTTCAAAAAATAATCCACAGCACATGGCAATCAGACTAGGAAAGAGCAGATTTGCTTTAATGAGTAATAGAGATTCAGTTCATGAGGATGGGTATGCAAAATGCACAGTAATGACCATAAAACTCCTGAAATGTGATGGGAGAGCTACTGAGTAGCTGAGAGATGGGCTGAGTGAAAGAGGAGAGTGTGACGCTTCAGATTACTAATGAAAACCATTCTTGGATTAAGAAAAAAAGTTTCTGATGACTTTGGTTAAAGCTGCAGGAAGTCTTTTGTAAGTGTAAACTATTGAAATAGGGATAGGGGCCAATAGGTGGGATTTTCAGGCTCTGAGAAAGACTAGGTTCAATTCTTGACTATAGCATAGGCAAATGGAAAATTGTAGTCAAAGAGCATGCTGGTGGGCATTGTATAGAAACCACTTAGAAAGATATCACAGGTAAAGGAGGAATCTTGCCAAACTGTCCAGGACTCTTACTAAACCTAAGCTAGGATTATCAGATGAAACCTTGAGGAGGATTAAGAAGGAGAAAGCCTGATAAGATAGAAAGAGTGAGGGGATAGAAGGCAAGCCAATATAGCAGGACATTTGCTAAAAGAACAGTGCATATCTAAGCGTGGAATGTAATGGAAGGCCAAGTTGAAGACATTCTAGAAAAAGTATAAGGATTTTGGCCCATGATCTTTGTAACATGTTTCTACTCTTTCACTTCATCCCTGACTTCAAATGTGGCATCAGATTATTTCAAATATCATTCATAATCATCAGAACACAATTTATTACATATTACTCTTAAGTGATTTACTACTCTTCAGAGTGTTTAAATAACCTACTTTGATTATTAACTTGTGTCCATTGCCTAGCACCTGCTTTATTCAAAATTACTACTCAGATGTATTCATACAAAGAATGGATGTTTTTAAAAGTTGTATTAGCTCTTTGACAGTTTAGTGAAACCTGTTTTTATTGTTTTACCCCTTCTATGAACTCCTCCTAGATCCACCCCTTTTCCTAACCATCCCTATTTCCTGTCTTTTTTTTTTTCTCTTCAAGCTCCCTAAGATGAATATGTGATGGCCAAATATTTTTGGATGTGTGATCTTTTCATTGAATATTATCTTACATATTAAAATATAATAAAATTCTTTGAACTGATATAGTCAAGTGACTTCAAATTCAACTCCTCTGGACAAGACATGATAGAATTTGTCCAAACATAAGAACAATGAGGACTGATAATAACCAGATGCAAGAGTCATAAATAAGAAGAATAATTAGAAACCTGGAGACTACTTACTGGCAAAAGTAAAAGAAGAATACAAAAATATGTAAGATTCAGGTTTTTTTCCATTGGGCTATTAGGTAGAAAATAATCTATTGCTCAAAATTATGTGGGATAATGCAAAACCATCCAAAGTTGTAGAAATCTCCCAAAGCAAATTAATTCTACATACAAATGCAAAACTAATTTGGAACTATTTTAGGAATTCTATGTAGAGGTATAATTCTGTACCCGAATGTTGGAACCCGCAAACATGACTGAAATAGTATAATATTTAAGTTAACAACCATACTTGGAAGATGATATAGGTAAGTGGCAAACGGACGGTAAAATAGTGCATAATAGAGACATGAAATATTACCTACATATATTTCTTAAGATAAGGGTCATCTCCAAGTATCACTTTTCAGTACCTCTCATTGTCTTTGAAAATATTGTTTTAGTTCTAAAATTTGTGCTCTAAGTTTTCAGTTTCTCTTCCAAGGTAACCAGTTTTATTGTACTATATGTCCCCCCAAACACATTCACACACACACACACACACACACACACACACACACACAACCTAGCATTTGATGAGAAACATCGTCTGCTTTGTCTATTTCTGATTAAATATTATATTGCATTTGCAATTCAAGTTCTCTGTATATTGGTCAAGGTAGATAATCTATCCTGGTATGCATAAAAATTTTCTATAGGCCTGAGCTTGTAAGCATAGTGAGAGCACTTAGCACTTGTCAAGCAATTAATGTCATCAGGTAAAGTTCCCTGGTTGTCAATTAAGAGATTTCATTGTGTGTACTGGCTGGTTTTGTGTGTCAACTTGACACAGGCTGGAGTTATCGCAGAGAAAAGAGCTTCATTTGAGGAGGTGCCTCCATGAAGTCCAGTGTGGGGCATTTTCTCAATTGGTGATCAAGGGGGAGAAGCCACTTGTGAGTGGGGCCATCTCTGGGCTGGTAGTCTTGGGTTCTATAGGAAGATGGGCTGAGCAAGCCAGGGGAAGCAAGCCAGTAAAGAACATCCCTCCATGGCTTCTGCATCAGTTCCTGCTCCCTGACCTGCTTGAGTTCCAGGCCTGACTTCTTTCAGTGATGACCAGCAATGTTCTCCCTAACCTGCTTCTTGGTCATGAAGTGTGTGCAGGAATAGAAACCCTGACTAACACATTGTGTATCCCCATTTGTAAAACTGCCAATGTTTAATCAACTTTATATCAAAAGGGATCTATACCTTAGGCAACTTATATTGTCTTGTTTTGTTTCCTGTTGTTTTCTGTTCATGTGCTAAAATGTCCAGAGAAAAGCAACTCAATGGCGAAGAGCTCACAGTTCTAAATTATAGTACACTATTGCTAGAGGCATCAAGGGAACTAGAAGTATCTAGTTGACTACATGATATCCACAGTCAGGTAGAGAACACTGAACTAGTGCATGGTTAGCAGTGCTCAGACAGCTCCCTCCTTTTGCTCTGCCAAGAGCCTGGCTCAGGAAATGGTGCCATTCAGATTCCAGGTTTATCTTCCCATCTCAACGAACCCAATTAAGACATTACACACAGATGCTTTTAATTCCTGTTTATAGGAGACAAAAGCATGAAGATCTCTATAAGTTCAAGAACAACTTAATCTGTATAGTGAATTCTAGGCCAGCAAACACTTCATAGTGAGATCCCCTCTCGAAGAAAGAAAGTGTCTGTGTGTGTGGGGGGGGGGAGTATGTGTGTGTATGTGTATGTTTGTGTGGTGTGTGTGTGTGTGTGTGTGTGTGTGTGTAAGGCAGGAAGGGAGAGAGACAGAGAGGACTATAGGCCAACACAATCTAGACAATTTCTCCCTGTAACTCCTTTCCCAAGTGAGTGTCACGTTTTCAGTTCAGAAGAATCTTAGGAATCTAATATTATTCTATTTGGGAATGCTTGTGCATTTATGGGCAGCCAAACTCATCTTCACAGAGTCTGCTCCCAAGCTTGATATTCCAGACCTTGTCAGCATTCCCATCTTCTCCTTCTTTAGTTTTTTGGCAGCTTCCACCTTTTCTGTAGAATCCTGCTGTGTGTTCTTAAAGCTCAAGTAGGGAATTAACCTTGATTTTCTTTTTAGATGAGATGTTCTTTTCTGAAGGAATAATCAGCAAGGTGTGATCATCTTTTCTATTTTTCATTTTTGCCTTTCTTTGGAGAAAGATGAACAATCAAATCTTAAACAGACAGTTGTTTGATAAAGACACTATTGGCAAATTCATACTGAGTTAATACAAATGTGTACTTTTAAATTTAGTTTGAAGTTGTGAGAGAAGATATTAAATTACTTTCTTTAGTTTTTTTTTTTATTTTTCTGACTTCACATAGATTAAAAAGTTTTCCTTTGGCCACTGTTATTTCACTGGAAGTTCATCTATGAAAATCCATTGGTATCACCATACATAAGAAATACTACTAATATTTAGGAGAAACAGGAAGCAATAATTTTTCAGTTGTTATGGCTGAGTAAAGGGCAACCAGAAAAAGCCAGCAATGCATAAAAGTGTGGGACAGGAGAGAGAAGGATGTCTTTTATACAATTTGGGGGTGAGCATGAGGCAAAAAGTGTAGACCAGTATGTAGTATGAACTAGAGAGCTAGGAAAAGTAAGCTCAGTGGAGGGGATGTCTTCTTGATCTTTCAGGAGAGAGGATACACTGATTACCTCCCAAGGGAAAACTGCACTCTTTTCCTTCTTTTTCCTGTCTTTTTTTCCCTCTGTCCCTCTATTCCCTCCTTGTTACTCACTTCCTTTTTCTTGCTCTTTCTCTTCCCTTTTAGATTCCCTTCTCTTGTTAGTCTTGCCTTTATGCTATTTGTTCTTTTTCTCCCTGAATTTCTCTCCCTGGGCCACATTAATTAAGATATTCTACTTTAACCCATGCATGGTTTTACAAATGCCACAGTAGCATAACAGAAAATCTGGTTTACCATTAAAAATGGGGTACAAAGCTAAATAAAGAATTCTCAACTGAGGAATATCGAATGGCTGAGAAACACCTGAAAATGTTCAACATCCTTAGCCATCAGGGAAATGCAAATCAAAACAACCCCGAGATTCCATCTCACACCAGTCAGAATGACTAAGATAAAAAATTCAGGTGACAGCAGATGCTGGCGATGTTGTGGAGAAAGAGGAACACTGGGAAGAGAGGCCTCTTGGTCTTGCAAACTTTATATGACCCAGCACAAGGGAAGGCCTGGGCCAAGTAGTGGGAGTGGGTGGGTAGGGGATCAGGGGCGGGGAGGTGTATAGGGAACTTTCGGGATAGCATTTGAAATGTTAAGAAAATAATAATAAAAAAAAATAAAAAAAAAAAGAAATTCTGGTTTAAGGTTTAAAATAGTACCCTGAATGTATCTAGTGCATAACTCAATCCTTCTAAACTGCTAAAAAACAAACAAAAATCAAATTGACCATTATGGTAAGTTAAGGTAATGAATCTAAGAACATAATTGGATTTCTGTTTTCAGAGATCCTTCTTGAAAGACTATCGAAACAGAATGATAAATGCCCCAACCTATAGGACTTAAGCAACAGGGGTCTCGGAGAAGGGAGCAACAATGACAAATTTGGGATCAGGAGACAGGAAGGAAGGAGACAAGACAAAAATTCCATTCAAGTCTCAGTTTCCTCTGGGTAAACAAAGGGCTTAAATAGCTACAAATCTCAAATGTATTTGCCCAAGTGCGCGGATCAAACCAATATTATTGCTTGGTTACACATTAACATAAATGGAATGTCCCCATTGTAAAATGTCTGGAAAGGAATGTCCCCATTGTAAAAGTCCAGAAAGCCCCCTATCATAAAATGTCCCAAATCAATTACAGTAACAGAAGCAAGATAGTGGAAGAAACAAGAGTGTTAGTTAATAGATGATAGTCCAGGGACAAGATGGAGAGTGAGATACCAGGGGCTTTGGGGCCCCAAGAGATAAAAATCAGCTTTATGTAACATAATAGAAATCACCATAGTCACATTAATATGGAATTAATGTGCTAGAAAATTTGATGCTTAAATAATGAATAATCATAGAGGTTTAACTATGAGTAATGAATGGTAAAACTGATGGCTTTCCTTACTTCTAACCTTACTTAATACCAACCAAATCCAGAGAGTTTCTTGTAGTATATTTTATATGGAAAATTGGATATTCTTCAATGCACATACTGAACAAAAGAGAGGCCAAAGTTGTGTGATATTCTTAAATGACCTGTGCATGCTACACACTAATCTTAGCTCAAAGGGTATTGTGGTGGCTAGTTTTGATGTCAGCTTGACAAGAGTTAGAGTCATTGGTAAGAAGGACTCTTAACTAAAAAACAAATGACTCCAATATTGTAAACAATATTGTACACAATATTTAAGGTATTTTCTTTATTAGTGATTAATGTTGGTGTGTATATGGGAGGGGTACACTTAAGGTGGACCAGTAACACATCCAGTCAGGCGATCTTGAGCTGTATAAAGCAGAAGAATGTGCAATCCAAAAGGAGCAAGCCAGTAAGCAGCATTCACCCATGCCCCCTGTTTTAGTTCCTGCCTCTAATTTTCTGTCATGAGTAAGTGTTCTAGCTTCCCTAGCTTCCCTACCTTCCCTCAGTGATGGAATGGAATCTGAAACGTAAAAGTTGAAACAAACCATTTTATCACAGCAACATAAACTTAACTATCCCTTCTTGATTATCTGAAATATTGCAGAATCGTTGGATGATCTTTGAAGTTAGATACAAAACACAGAGAGATGTAAGGCAGATTTAAAACAACATTAAATACAACAGTAAAATTAATAGTAAATGGATTAAAGGCTATGTTGGCAGGGGAAAAAGAGAAAAAAAAAAGAGAAAAGATGGGATATGGGATAGTAGCTTCTTAGCATGTGTTTTCTAGCTCATGTGTTCTGACAAAGGGTATATTCCATGTAAAAAGCCAAGTTAACCCTGCATAGACAGAAAATAATACTGTTGTTATTTTCAGCCATTACAGAGCAAGCTTTATGATGCCGTCAAACCTCAGAACATTAGCAATTTTTCCTATTTTTGCCTTTCTTCTTATATTGTCTGCAACAAGATGGAAGATTTCAAATGACATTTTCTGGCCCTAAAAATAAATTTTAACACAACAATAACCTAATTCTTGCCCCAAATTAAAATATCAAAACACAAGAAGACCATAAAAGAAGTATGTAAAGCTAAATATAATTTGGTCTTTCTCAACCAGAAAGATCGTTTAAAAAAAAAATAAAAGAAGTCTGCCATGTGTCACAGGAATAGTAGCTTTTACTGTATGTCCTAGGAGAACAGTTGTAGTTTTATTAATGATCAAGCATTTGGGAGGCATGTTCAAGGATTTTATGAAGTTTTCCTAAGAGTCTACATCTTGTCAATCCTTAAAGTACAGAAGAAAAGAAATGGAAAAAAGGAAGATCATGATTTGCACAGAAATTCCAAATCTGAGCCATATGGTTACCATCAAGGGCAGTTCACCACCATCAAGATAATATGAGATTATTCATTAGATAGCAAAATCATATTTATTGCATTAAAGTTATTATATCTTTCCACTTTATACTGCAAAAAGTTATTCTTAGACATTTTTATAAACTGTATAAAGTATATACAATAGGGATAATCAATTTTGAAAACACACTCACAGTCAGATGGACTCAGAAGAAAAATCATTGAAGTGTTTATCTGCTTGGAGAAGCTATTTTTAAGAAACTTCCTAATAATACTTATTTATCCTGTATTTTCTTGAATAAAATACATGTAAGTAATAACAGAGAGGAATCAGGTATGGCCAGGAGAACAAGAACACACATAGTGCACAGGAATGCATGTAGGCAAAACACCAACGTGCATCAAGTAAAATAAGAAAATCTTAAATAAAACCACTTTCTCTGAAGATATATCTTTCACCTGGCTCATGCCTTAGAGAAGCTAACATTTTATTAATGTGAGGTCCTAAATGCCTCATGGAATAACCCAAATTGAACTCGTAATGCAACTTCTCACAATAAGAAGCACTGTGGGATTTTTAAAGCCTGCTATCACTTGTCATATAAAGAACAACATACCTACCAAGAAGTAAGTGTAGAGAATCGCCAGTACATGAAAATGTGGTTCATTGACATTTCACCACATAAAATGTACAGTCTCTGTGGGAGGTGGTGGCACACATCTTTAATCCCAGCACTTGGGAGGCAAAACAGGCGGTTTTCTGAGTTTGAGGCCAGCCTGGTCTACAAAGTGAGTTCCAGGACAGCCAGGGCTATACGGAGAAACCCTGTCTTGAAAAACAATGCAAAACAAAACAAAACAAAAAAATGTACACTCTCCTCTAATTGTTTCAGCTCCTTATATGATGTCAGTACATAAATGTATTATAGCTCAGGATTCAGGAGCAGATTCTAATTATTCAGTTCTGTGTGGAAAGAACTTAGGGATAGAATATATCCTTGCTCTTAATCTTCAGTGTTGGCAAGAATGGTGTAAGGAACACAGGATCCTGAAATATATATGACCTTTCATTAGTCTCAACTTGAAGGCAGTTTAATCTCTCTGAGGAGGGTTCTCAATGTCTTTGCCAGCAAGTTTGATGGAATGAGATTTGACCAAGGCATCTGGAGTTTGTTCTACTACAGCCATAGCTGTGACAGACCACTTCTGAAGCATAAGGACAATTATTTTAGTACCAAGTTCCTGGATTTCATTTTTTCAGTCTGAAACAATATATTTGTGAATAGCGTTTGATCTCAGTTCTTTCTCTTTTTCTTTTTAATCCATCTCAATTTTAAGTCAATAGTTTTTATTTTACAGATTTTTAAATTTTTTCTTTGTGATTATTCAGTGAAAGAATGTACAAAATAAGTACAGTTTCTTTATTCAGGAAATTTGATTTAGGCTCAATACATCTATAATAATTGTAGGGAAATAAAAGATTCTTATATGTTGCAACAGACATGCCTATGCATATGTAGAGTACAAAGAGTATTTAGCATTGGGTTATACTCAGACAGTCCGGTTTCCAGTCGAGTTGAAGTCTGAAACTTGGGACCTGGTGGTGATAATTCACCTACAGGGGACAGTAGGAGTTCCCTCATATCTCCTAGACTCAAGGCTCCTGTCAAAGATACCACCCCCTATAGCCCCCACAGGAGAAGTGTGACTATTAGTCACATAGACAATGTCCCAAGCTTCTGACCTTCAGGCTAGACTCCCCCCAGTTACCTAGAAACAGTAAAGATAACGGCACACCATAAGAAGGACTGCTTGGCCCCACCTCACTCTCTTACTCCCCTTACTCTTCTCACTCTCCTCTCCCCCTCTCTTCTCACTCTCTTACTCCCCTCTCTCCTCATTCTCTCTCACTCTCTCCCTCTTACTCTAGCCTTTCTTCTCTCTCTCCCTTTTCCCCTTCTCTCCCCTTGGTCATGACTGATCTCTCTCTCTTTCTACCTTCTCTCCTTTCTCCCTGCCTTTCTACAATAAAGCTCTAAAACCGTAGACTGTCTCTGTTCATCAAGGCCCACTGTACTTACTCTCACCAGCGTGGGAACGTCTCTCCCTCTGCCCTTTCTCCCATAACCCTGGGGCTACAGGGTGTCACTCTGGGGACACAGTCGGGGGCTGCCCCTTGTACATCCCCCATCAAGTGGGGTCAGTGGCTTAGATGCCTACCCACGGCCAAGTGGAAAGTTTCTGGCAGCCCTTCCACTTTTGCCTGCCCAGAGCAAAGGAGGAACTCTGGCCAGACATGGGCTATCCTTCCTCCTCCTTCTTCCCCTACACCCCTTTAGTTCCCACAACAGTGTGAGGAAATTTTTCTAATCACAAAGATAGAATCATTAACTGAGAAAAAAAATGCAGGTTTTTAAGTTGAACAATTGGAGTAGAAATGATAGTAATAGCTCCAGGGTCACCAGGAAAGTTGAACACATAGGGTTGACTTTTCAAAGAAAAAGATATATAACCCATTTTTTCATGCAGAAGGTTGGTAATGGAGTTGTGTACCACCTGAAGGAGGAAGCCACACTAAGTTTCCAGAAGCAGAACGAGAGGTATCTAACAGCCCAGATGACTGCTCCCCTGTCTACAAGACCACAACTAGATCGTCCTCAAGGCCCTCAAGTTAACCTATGTAACCTATGGATAGAACCCATCTTCCTGGGAAAACTGACATGGACTTTGAAAAGTTTTTCAATATAATCATGCCGCATTTTACACACGGGATTTGGTTATACCAGAAGACATTTTTCCAAATTGTACTGTACATAAATATGCCTAAAATAAAAATCTTGTTCTCAGAGTCTAGATGTTTGGGTCAAGACAAGTGTGTTGAACCAGATGTCCTACTTGACTCACAAAGATCATGACTCTCCCATGTCTGGTGGTCAGAGAGAACCCCCACAAATGAATAGAACATAACTGAAAATTAGTGATGGATAAGTGCATAAAAATATATGTGATAGTAAATAAATTAAAGCCAATGTGAATCTCCACAGATAAAAAATTAGGTTCTTATAAATTTTGGTGTGTCCTGATTTTTTCTTTTACATGCAACATTTTTTTTAAAAATTATTAACCACTGTTTTATTTTTAATTAACTATTTTATTTGTTTATATCCCAAATGATGACTGCCTCTGGTCCTACTCTCAGAGTTATTCATCCCATTACTCCTTCCATTCACCTCTGAAGATTAAGAGCAAGGAGACATTCTATGCCAAAGTTCTTTATACACAGAGCTGAAGAATTAGAAACTCTTACTGAAACCTGAGCTATAGTACATTCAAGTACTGATGTCATATCACGAGCTGAAAGAATTAGAAGAGAAGATACATTTTATACGACAAAATGTCAATGAATCACATTTTCATATGCTGGAACACTTCCTCTCCAATTGAAGCCAGACAAGGCAGTCCTCTGCTGTATACATGCCAGGGGCCTTGGACCAGCCTGTATATGCTCTTTGGTTGGTGGTCTCCAAGAATTTCAGGTTAGTGGACCTATACCTGATCACATATTCCTTCAGTCTCTGCACCATTTTTCTCCCTGCATTTCTTTTAGACAGCAACAATTTTGGGTCCAAAGTTTTGAAAGTGGGTTTGTGTCCCCATCCCTCCACTGAGAGGCCCTGAATTACTGAAGGTGGTCTCTACAGATTCCATCTGCCCACTGTTTGGTATTTTGGCTAAGGTCATCCCATTGCAAAATTTTTAAAAGTACAAAAAATCCTAATAATAACACAGAGGAAGGACAATGTTTTAAAAATCCATTTAGTAAAGAGAAAGACCTATGCATCTGCGTGCAATCTCACTCACGTGAATACTCCATTCCTAGTACAAGAATGCCTAGATATGCTATGCCCAGCTTTCTTCTCATGACCTAAATTTGTACTTGAAATTGACAGTTCTTCATTGTCTTCATCCATGATTGCTCCTTTTAGAATAAATAATCCATTCTACACATAAATACCTTTATGCACACACACACACACACACACACACACACACACACACACACACAATTACAAGATAAAAGTCAAACTGAAAACAACAGAATTGAACAGAATTGAACACATCCATTTGTGGTGCAAGCATTCAAGCATTCCTTCTCTCTCTCTCTCTCTCTCTCTCTCTCTCTCTCTCTCTCTCTCTCTCTCTGTTTCTAACTTCTCTTCCTATCTATCTATCTATCTATCTATCTATCTATCTATCTATCTATCATCTATCTATCTATCTATCATCTATCATTTCTCTCTCTGTCTCTCTTCACCTCTATCACATTATATATACACCATATATTATTATCAATAAATTGATATGATCCTATTATGAATAGTCATATGTTATTTAATTACTCATTTATCTACTTATTTAGTCATTTGCCACTATACATATATAATTTATCAATTCACCTCATTAAATAGTATTTTTGTTCTTCCCCAAGTAAGATCAATTTGCACACTGTGAGATATTACTTTCCTGTGACTTTAGTGATAAGGAATCCAGTGTTTTTAGAATCATGTCTTCCTGAGATTTTCAGAAAGATCTAAGAAATTGTGTTCATATTTTTCTTAAGTATCTTTTAGAGTAAGAACAAGAACTCTTTACGTAATTCTTTTTTTAAAAAAATTATTAGATATTTTCTTTATTTACATTTCAAATGCTATCCTGAAAGTTCCCTATACCCCCCGCCCCCGCTCTCCTAATCACCCACTCCTACTACTTGACCCTGGCCTTCCCCTGTACTGGGTCATATAAAGTTTGCAAGATCAAGAGGTCTCTCTTCCCAATGATGGCCGATTAGGCCAACTTCTGCTACATATGCAGCTAGAGACACGAGCTTCGAGAGTACTGGTTAGTTCATTTTGTTGTTCCACCTACAGGGTTGCAGCCTCCTTCAGCTCCTTGGGTACTTTCTCTAACTCCTCAATTGGGGGCCCTGTGTTACATCCAGTAGCTGACTGTGAGCATCCACTTCTGTGTTTGCCAGGCACTGGCATAGCCTCACAAGAGGCCTCTATATCAGGTTCCCTTCAGCTGAATCTTGCTGGCATGTGCATTAGTATCTGGGTTTGGTGGCTGATGATGGGATGGATCCCCAGATGGGGTAGTCGCTGGATAGTCCATCCTTTCATCTGTACCTGTATCATTTGATGGGTATATTGTTCCGTAT
>NC_034594.1:370162-391156 GCF_900095145.1 Mus pahari | reverse complement strand
GAGTTCTGAAGGCTTCTTTTATGTTCATGGGCATCTGGTTTTTTAGTTTGTGGAAGTTTTCTTCTATAATTTTGTTGAAGATATTTGCTGGCCCTTTAAGTTGAAAATCTTCATTGTTATCTACTCCTATTATCAGAAGGTTTGGTTTTCTCATTGTGTCTTGGATTTCCTGGATGATTTGAGTTAGGATCTTTTTGCATTTTGCATTTTCTTTGATTGTTGTGCCCATGTTCTCTATGGAATTTTCTGCAGGTGAAGTTCTCTCTTCCATCTCTTGTATTCTGTTTCTGAAGCTTGCTTCTATCATTCCTGATTTCATTCCTAGGGTTTCTATCTCCAGAGTTGTCACATTTTGTGTTTTCTTTATTGCTTCTATTTCCCTTTTTAGGTCTTGGATTGTTTTGTTCAGTTCCATCACCTGTTTGTTTTTGTTCTCCTCTCTCTCTTTAAGGAATTCTACCTCTTTAGAAGTATTCTCCTGTTTTTCTTTAAGGACTTGTTCCTCTTTAGCAGCATTCTCCCGCATTTCTTTAATAATACCCTTCTTTAAGTCCTCTACCAGCACATCATGAGGTATGCTTTTAAATCTGATTCTTGCTTTTTGGGTGTTTTGGGGTATTCAGGACTGACTTAGGTGGGAGTGCTACGTTCTGATGATGGTGAGTGGTCTTGGTTTCTGTTAGTAAGATTCCTACATTTGCCTTTCTCCATCTGGTGATCTCTGGAATTAGCTGTTATAGTTGTCTCTGGTTGGAGCTTGTTCCTCCTGTGATTCTGTTAGCCTCTGTCAGCAGTACTGGGAGTCCAGTTCTCTCCTGAGTTTCAGTGGTCAGATTACTTTCTGCAGGCAAGCTCTCCTCTATCAGGGAAGGTTCACAGAGGCCTGGCATTCAGATCTGCCTCCTGGCTGAAGATGTAGGCCCAAAACAGGGCCTGTCTCAGAAGATGTGTTGCCTCTGCAGTTTATTTACTCACCTGCACAGAGGTACCCTGAACACAACATGACTCTCTCACCTGCTCTGGCAGACAGAGCCCTCACAGGTGGCCACCTTTCCTCTGGCGAGGAAGGTGCCCAAATTTCTGGAGCCTGAAATAAGGTCTGTCCTAGAAGCTAGTTTGCTTCTGTCTGTCCCAAAGCTGTGTAGCTTCTGTGGTCCACACTCTCACCAGTGCAGACTGGAGCCTAGGTGAACTGGTGCAAAGATGGCTTCCCAACCAGCTCAGGCAGTGAGAGCCCTCCCGGGAGGACACCTCTCCTCTGGCGGGAAAGTTGCCGCATGTCTGGAGCCAGTTAAGGAGTCTTTCCCAGCAACTGTGTCACTTTTGCAGGCGCCCTCTTGCTGGCAGTGCACAGGAGCAAAGATGGCTCTCCTACCAGCTTAGTCACTGAGACCCCTCCCAGGTGGACACCTCTCCTTGGGTGGGACTACATAATTCTTTTAAGTCTATTTTTCTTGATAGGATTTTGTCCTCATTCAATTGTTAGATATCCCCTTCATTAATTCTTTCATGAATGGAAATTGAGGTGAAAATAATCAGAATCAGTGTTTACTAAAAACTCATCATCACCTATTCCCAGGCTAAAGAACATTTTTCTCAAATTGTGTTCTAATTTTCTTTCTTTTGCTGCAATAAATACCATGACCAAAAGGAAATGGAAAAGGTTTATTTCATCCTATACTTCCAGTTCACAGTCCATCACTAAAGCATGTTAAGGGAGGAATTCCAGGCAGAAACCTAGAGGCAAGAACCACAGAAGAGTGCTGATTACTGAATCACTCACCCACTCATAGACTCACTCACTTTCTTATACAACCCAGAACCACCAATCCGGGAGTGATGTTGTCCATAGTAGTCTGAGCCTTTCTACAACTTTATTAAGAAATCCAATCACTAATAAAGATGGGCAAAATTCATTTGGACCTGAGCAACCCTCATCTCTGATTGCTACTTCCTTAGTGACTGTAGATTTTTTCAAATTGACACTAATATTACCCAGCACACTCTCCTTCCTGCCCTCCCCTATTTCTCATAACTGCCAAGTAACTTGTACAAATAGAAAGCATGTTTTGTTTTATTATATGTTATCCTCATACTAGTTATTTCCCTGTTGTCCACAGCTCACTTCTTATAAATATTTTAGCTGCTTTCTAAATTCCTGAAGTTATAGCTGAACAATCATTGAACTTCTCATAACATTTAAGTGTAATCATATGTTTCACTCTAAGAACTTTACATAACATTTAACTATGCACATTCTTTTATGTGTGAACTCTCAAATTTACATGAATACCCATGATTCTGTGGAAGGAGAGTGTTGTCTACTCCATATGGCAACCTTTCTGTGACCTAGTGCCATCACATCTAACGCACTGCTGTCCTGTCACTTCCTACAAATGGTTCAAGTTCTTTTCAAATTTCTATGCCATTCTAATAAGAGGCCTATGCAAGAAAACTACAGTCCTCTGGTTTAAGTTCCTTGTATTTTTTCAGGCCTTGGGGCCTTGTTATCTATAAGTCATATAATACCTATTAAGCATAGAACAAACATCAGCTTTGGTTTAGAGTGGCTAGCTGACTTTTTCTTTAACTGTACTAATTCTGTCTAAAAGGTTTGCTTTACCATTTATTAATTAAATCCTGTTGTCTAAGGTAATGCTCCTAGTGATACTGGAATATGTTCTATTGAGTGTTTTATAACCTCAGTAGTAGCAAAATGGTGGCTATTACTTAAAACCAGCATTGAGGTCGTTGTTTTTCATTCTTATCAGTGGCTTAGTATCAGTGTTCTCAGGTTGAAACTCCAAACAGAGGATTAAAGGAGTTGGTGCAAAACCACTCTTTGGGGAAACTATTACTAAGACTGTATAGGGAACTTAGTGAAGAATACTCAGTTATACCATTATTTTATGATGGAGTTAGCAGTTTCAGGATTGATGTAGACTGCCTGCCTCATGGCCGAACCTTATTCACCTTTGGTTCTGTCCAGACCTAAGTTAGTACACATAACATTTATACATTTTTGAGAACAAATGTTGGACAGAGGTGTGATCAAAGCCTTTCTCAGAAGTGCTACTTTTAGTCTTATATTAGCTTGCAGTTGTTCCTCATATCCCAAAATGGGCTCCACAAAACTATTTAGTAGACTGCATTGGTCATCCAAGCAATGCTATTTATATATTCTCTCTTTAAAGCTGGGTGGCACTGTCTTCAAACTTGCCCTTCAATGTTCCCTGGAGAATTTGACTCCAGATTTAGAGTCATATATATGTGGCACTGACCTCTAGAGTTCTCATGCCATTCTTTTGGTTTCTTATTCCTTTTTTGAAAAGTAGCTTGCCCTTTGCCCTCCTTCTCATTAGATTTTTCTCACTGGAGAACCGTCAATCATCTGTGTCTTTTTCTTTTCTTTTTTTTTCTGCCTAAAAATAAGTGGAAGTAATTAAGAGTGAGCCTAGCCTGGCTTCCTTTCAGCTGTAACACTTTTCTCTAATGCTTTGGGGAGCAGAATTATGTTTTCCTCTGACAGGTCTCAGGAAATTTAACCTCTATGGTTTAGAATCCATCCATTCTGAAATCTTGCTTAACGATTCTTATAAATCTACCAGAGTTAAAAAAGCTTTGTCCTTCAAGGATCCAATGATTTCTAGAACAATCACACAAGAAAGCTTTCTAGTAAGCATTTCTTTTGTTTGTATATATGTATACACATAAATTTTATTCACATATATTCAAAAATATATACATACATACATGCATATATAATTTTAACTCTGTTAGAATTGCATTGGAATATTTTATTAGAGTCAAAAATCTGTTCTTTTACATTTACTTCAAGGTGTTTATAAATTTTTACAGGTTCTTGATTGCCTTCAGAGGTCATATAATTTTTGAGGGATAGAAGTTTACATATGCCCATCCTCAGTCAATGAAACTGTACGTAGAGAGATTGATATTAATTGGGCCTTAAGGATTATTAAGATACTTCCAAACCAAATCTATGGTCCAATAGAGCTTGTTTTTTCAGAGTGTTTTAAATGCTAAGCTTAAAGAAACAATGTACCTCTTTCTAGATGGTATTTGCTTCACAGAAATTTAATGATAGATAATAATGAATGCATAACGTTCTGGCCTTGTTAATATTTCTGGTTTAACCTGTTAACATTTTGTCTAAGCTCTACCACACAGTTACCTGGCAATAGCCAGGTGTGCCTTACTCACTATAAAAGGGGCCGCATGCCCCCTCTGATCTGTCTTGCTTTGTTGCCTTCTTGCTACTTCTCTGTCCTCTAGCCCCTTCCCCCTCTCTCCCATTCCCCTCCCTCCTCTCTCTTCACATGTTCATGGCCAGTCTCTACTCCTTTACTCCCTCCCTCTCCTCCCTCTCCTCCCTCTCCTCCCTCTCCTCCCTCTCCTTCCTCTCTCTCTCTCCATCTCCCTATCCCTCTCTTCTCTGTCTCTACTACCCTCTCAACTTTCCTCCCCATGCCCTGAATAAACTCTATTCTTTACTATAGTGTGGTATGGTTGCCTCTGCATGGGACCCATGAAGACACCCCCTTACCACACATCCAACAAACACATTCCTTCTCTTTTTTATCTTTTTATAAAACACAACATAACCTCTGATGGTTTGAAAGGACTCTATCAGAAGACATCATTTTCAACTAAAGGTAAGCTACAAATATAAAATTATTACCGGTACAAATGCTTTCTTGCTGTTTCTTATATATATTTTTCTAAAAACTCTTGCTCAAGTTATAGAACTATTGAACATCGATTGCATGTAAATTGTGTAGTATAATAGTATTCAAGCAACAAATATCGACATCACAATTCTTCATGAATGCAATCATTATTTCTCAGGTACCATCAACTCATGAAGCTTTTTTTCTATGATCATTTGGATGTTAGATGCCAACATAAGGATATTTTTTAGTTCAACATTCTGAAAATGAGGTTCTGTTATTTGCTTTAAAATAGCAGTTAAAGAGGTGTGATTTACCTCAGTCAGTGGAATGCTTTCTTAGCATGTATAAAGCCCTGTATTGGATATCTGACACCTAACTACAAAAACTGAATATGGCAATGCATGCATCTGATACAAATACTCTAGAAGAGGGGGCAGGAAGATCACAAATTCAAAGTCACCTTTACCTACATAAGGAATATCAAGCCAGCCTGGGCTATACAATACCCTATCTAAAATGTAAAAATCAAATCAAATAAATAAAATAAAATAAATGGTAGTTTTATGTTAAATTTATGTTGTAAATATCCCCCTTTTCATATTTTGACAAATTTGAACTATCAGCAGCAAGTCATTGAACTGTTTGAATAGGATCTTTCCCATGCCTGCCTCCATCAAGTGGGGAGTTGCCAGCAAAATAACTATTTCTGTTGTTGATGATGTTCAATCACTGAAGATTCTTATGGTAGTCTGACTATTTTGAACATTTAATGGACTCCTAGAATAAATTCTATTCCAGGCACATGGAACACTGAAGCTACGTCTGGCTGTTGGGATTCAACTTCAGATTCAGGATTGACTCTATACATTGCTCACCTTTCAGGGACCATTATCTTTTCTTAAACCACCATCTACAGAACTGTTTCCATATATGCTAGGTATAATATTTATTTTAGACAGAAGGTGAAATTGACACATCTTTTACTGATTCATCTTGGCTATAATTTAAGATTCCTTTCTAGGGGTTACTGATATCATCTTCTGGTCCTTTGCACTAATCTGGATCCCTGTAAAGAAACATTTCTGTCAAAGATACCCTGACTTGGGTTTTTACAGCTAACATCTGAAAGGAATTCATTATTCATAAACAGGCAGTATTTAAGTATAAATTAGATAGACACTGACAGATCTATTTAATTTTCTTACTAATTAAATGCTAAACATCTTGTTTCCTGAAACTCTCTAGTGGCCCTTTCAACTGTGTCTAAAAGTCCAGCAAAGGGATAAAGAGTATAATTCATTTGCATTTGGATACAAACTTAAGGATCTGATATAATTAGTTTACAGATAGCAGAGAAAAAAAAAATTTTTTTTTGGTTGTGCTATACTTGACAAAACCACTTTTTGTTTCCTTTTTAGAAACTAAAACTGTGACCGAAATATTCCATAAAATCAGATACAATATGGAATGTGAGTTCATCTTAGGCTACAGGAATTGTTCATATGACTAATACCATATTCTTGGGTATACTAAGACTCTCATGCTTGAAAATAAGCCAAGCAGTGCTGTAAATAGTAATTGCAACTATCTCAGTAGGTAGTCATCCAGGGGCTCCTTTGTTCTTTCTGGAATGTGCATGAATCATTGGCTCCTTTTGGAACCTTTCATGATTAAATGCCATGATCTCTTTGTCACCATGTGACATCATCATGTGAAAACCACAACCCTGACCTCATAGTGTAAAGCATTAGGAAATGAGCAGATGGCAGGACTGGGACCAAATGAACAGAAGTTCTTGAGATGTAAAGTACTGTTTAAATAATTTTTGAGTTGCCTGACTTTTTGGTTCATCTCACTAGTTTTATTCCTATGACATATTAGTCACAGAATAAAGTTTTATGGAGAAATTTCTCTCCATGGTTTGTGAATAAAAAGTAATGTTAATTTTTGAGGGCCTGGGTGCCAGAGATTTTCCATGGGGATCTCTACCCAGGCCAGGCAGGAAGGCCCCAGGTGGGGGGCGAGGGGTGGGAATGAGTGCAGGCAGGGAGACAAAACCTCTGCTATTCCTTGCCTTCCAGGTCCAAGTCTTGCTGAACTCAGCAGGGTTAGGCTGGGTCAGGGAAAAAGCCTACAATCCAGTGATGAATGCATAGGATGGGCCTCAGGCAGCTCTTCAGGAGAGAAGATCTCATCCCAAGTGTTACAGCTCTTGTTACAAAAGGCTCAGACAAAGGAATGGTTCTCACATACATTTAATTCCCTGCATGGCCCTCTCTATATACAGTTCTGGTGGTGATTTAGGGTCTGACAGAAAGCCCCTCTCATTGGCTTGGTCTGAGAGTTTGGGGGAAGCCTTATTTGCATGTGGGAGAGCTTGGTGCTGTTCCTAAATGGCTAATAGCCACGCCTCTCCTGTGGGGGTTGTCAGGGTGGTAACTCCGACAGAGTCCAGGAAACATGAACAAACTCCTTCTGTCTCATGCAAGTGAATTATCACTACCAGGTCCAGGGGTTCAAGATCTAGCCTCAACTGGAAACCAGGCTGTCTGCGTGTAGCCCATCGCCCCACAAATTTTACTCTCCTTATATTTTGCATCATGCTTCATCACCTGACATGTATAAGGCCACTTGAAAATAATACTGAATTTAAAATTATACTCAGTTATCTCTACTATAACATAAACAAATGTCCATAGTCTTTTAAGTGTTACTATATCCAAAATGGAAAGTTGACATATAAATAAAAGTTTAGAAGAACGCTAAAAGAAATAGACAAACTCAGAAGTAGCAGAAATCTAAATATTTAAATTAATGAAATAAAAATAAATTTTTATTAGCTAAAATATTTTACTGATTGTTTTGACTAAATGAAATAGGTGCAAAAAGAAGTGATCGGAGATGCCTACTACGTAACCACGCTGACAGGTTTTGGATTGATGTGAAGTTGGAAAAATATATACGTTTGTTAGATGACAGGATTTGGAGTGAAAAATGATCTTAGCAAAGTAGAAAATGGAGCCTAGTTTTATTACTTCATCAGCTACAGTATATGTCACAAAATGCATAGGTATTTTTAGAGACTTAGCAGCTCTTTATTGTGTGTGTTACACATAAATATATATGGCTAATATGATTATTAATAGTAAATAACTGTGTGAAATAACCTATATATTATCTCATTTTATATTTATGACAAAGTGTAATGGGTATTATTACTCAATTCTGTAAATGAAGAAATCGAGCCTTGTGGTGATCTACAGGATTAAGATGTAAAAGTAATTCTGAGAGGTGGAGTTGAGATTGCTGCCTGTCCTCTGTGCCTACATTGTTCTACCCTGTAACTAAGGATGAGGCAGACAATGTACACCATTGATGAAGAGAGCCAAGCAATGTGAAAAACAATGGAATGACATTAGGAAGGTGTCTTAGTTTGAGTTTTCTTACTGTAAGGAGACATCATGACCAAGGCTACTTTAATAAAAGACATATTATGCATGATTTAAGAGAAATCACTGTGAAATAGTGGCTAATCAGCTGGTCTGACTCTCTTGCAGCATATGCATGTTTTCTGTTCATGCTGTATTTTATTTATGATTATATAATACAGACTGACTTAAATAACAGAGATCTATTTCTTCATAATTCTAGAGACTGGTTCAAGGTCAAAGTATTGACACTGATGGCTTCATGAAGGTTTGTAGACTTTTCTTTTCTTTCAGGTATGTTTACATATTAACACATGGCATGGTATTTTCAATCCTCCTCAGGGAGCAGCTCTGTCCTCAAAGATCCCCTGCCTACACATTTAACTGGGGCTTGCTTACAGTTTCAGAGATTTAATTTGTTGTCATTATGAAGGGAAATGTGGCAGAGTGTAGGCAGACAAGGTACTAGAGAAGGAGCTGAGAGTTCTACATTTTGATGGACAGGCAGCAGGAGGGATCACTGGATTCAATTTGAGCCTAGAGTACCTCAAAGCCTACCCCCAACAGTGATACTTCCTCCAACAAGGGCATTTTTACTCCAACAAGACCACATCTCTTAATCATGCCACTCTCTATAGGCCAAGCATTCCAAGACATGAGTCTGTTGGGGCCATGCCTATTCAAACTACCATGTTGAGGGTAAAAGTCTTCCTAGAATGCATGAAGGACAAACATCTGACACTGTTTTTTTAGTCTGTTAGCTGTTAAATGGGACTCCTCTCTCCCAGAGACATATGCATGAACTGAGAGAAATCATTGTGAAATAGTGACTAATCAGCTGGTCTGACTTTCTTTCAGCTTATACATGTTTTCTGTTCATGCGGTATTTTATTTATGATTAAATAATACAGACTGTCTTAAATAACAGAAATCTATTTCTTTATAATTCCAGAGACTTGTTCAAGATTAAAGTATTGCCACTGTTTGTAGATTTTTTTTCAGGTATGTTCATATAATGTTCCCTTTGTATGCATTTTTGTCCCACAAATTTCTACTGTAAAGTTAACTATTTTATTGATTAATAAAAATAAACCCCCTTCCTTCCTTCCTTTCTTCCTTTCTTCCTTCCTTTCTTCCTTCCTTCCCTTCTTTCTTTGTTTTTTTTCTTTCTTCAGAGTCAGGATTTCTTGGTATAGCTCTAGTTCTCCTTGAACATACTCTCTAGACCAGGCTGGTTCCAAGCTCAGAGATCCTCCTGCTTCTGCCTCATGAGTGCCCAGATTAAAATCCTGCTCCACCACTGCATAGTGCCTTCATTTCTTTTTCCGTCGTAATTACCTCCTTAACTAGACCTGATACCCTCCTGATGATTAAATGATGTTTGCATTTTAAGCAATGTCTGGCAGACAGCAATTCAGCCACTACTTGTGAAATGTGTGGTTGGTAATGTAGCTTGAGAAACTCCATATGTGCTGGCCTAGCGTACTGTTCCTGCAGTAGATTCTACTCAGAAGTGCTATGTCATGTTATTCTCTTTTGTTTATCATTGTGGGAGATGCAAACCATCAGTATGAATTCTTAACATTGAAAGATAGACAATTTTTCCAAGCTAAGAGAACTCAAAGTATTAATCTATAACTTTCCAAAAATATATCCACATATTAATATGAGATATCAAAGTGCTTTTTATTTGTCAGGAGGATCAAGACTTGGTATAACACAGCTACCTTGGTTGCACAACTGTTCTTAAGAACAAGCATACTATTAAAGTTTTAGTTTATCCACAGTTGTCATCATTTTGGAGTAGAAAGCCTTTTGATAAACTGCCAAAGATAATTGCTGGTTTTCATTATTTAGTTTCGATTACCTATTAACTGATAACAGCCTTTCTCTGTCTAGAAAATGTTGGTGCTTGACAGCACTGTCCCTTGCTGCATACATTAAATCACCTGATACATTATAGTAATTAAATGGTTCCCTATGCTGCACCATAGTGTTATTTTTAATAGGGCAGGTATCTTTAAGGGCTGATTCTGTTATGAAATGCCATCTTGGAAATATTCTTTCCATTGCCTTCAGCTAAACCTTTGTAGTGCAAACTGAAAATACGCTTAGAAATTAGCCCACTCCTGCATGAATATACACACATCTCCTAAATAAAATTTTATGCTTCCTTTGTATAAGGAGAGCATCACTTTTGAATTGGCAGTCATGTTTTCCTTACCTGCCCCAAGTAATGAATATTTCTCCATTCTTTTATTTCTTGGCTCTGTTTATTTGGCTTTTAACTCATTAAAATATAAATTCATTGAATTTTGTTATAAATACACCATCAGTAAAGTCCAGGGTTGCTATCTCAAGCCAAGGATTTTTACAAATTTTGATTACTATCAGTAATGGAGCTTTCATTGACAAGGTAGGTGGTTAGTTAATGCCACAACAATGTTAAACATTGTCCCATTAAAAAAATCCCCAGTATCAGCACAGTGGTTCTCTGATAGCATATTACCTATATAATTCTGTGTAGAATAATTAGGAAATAATGAAGTCTGTGATTAGGGGAATAGGAAACAGAATTGCAAAAAGGAAGACAAATTGCCATTATATCATAACATGCTCCATAAATGTCTGAAAGACCTGCTCACTATTGGTCAAAATAAGCAGGCTACATCACTACACATGCTACATCTATGCTATTTCATAAGGAAAGAATGCACCTCTGTACCCAGTCGAGATTAGTCAAATAGTAAAACTGTTAACCATTAGACAAATACACATACTGTTTCATCTTAGCTTGCATTTTATGTGTATTAGTCTGATTTTTGTATCGCACATTTATTTGTGTTCTTCTGAAAATATTTTCTACTACTGCATATCTTCTTTTAAACATTTGTTTATTCATATTTTATGTATGCGAAAACTTTCAGATGTAAATATGTATATCACGTATTATCCTGGTGTCCACAAGAGCCAGAAAAGAATGCTGGATCTGACAACACTGAAATTACATGTAGTTGGGTGCTACCAAGTGGATGCAGGGACCTAAAAATAGGTCCTCGGCAAAAGCTTCTAACAGCTGAGACATCCTTTAATTTCCTATACTTTGTTTTAGTTCTCTCTCTTTGTTTTGTTTGTTTATATGGTGATAAAAATATATCTTCTATGCTTTTATCTTTGTTTAGTACTAAAATTATGTTTTTATTATTATTTAATCTTTAATTTACTTATTTACACTCCAGATTTTATTCCCACCTCCAGTCCACCTGCTAACTCTTCCACACTTCATACCTCCTCCTCAATCTCCTGTCTTCACAAGGATGTCACCACCATCCAACCCTCACCCAACCAGACCTCTAAACTCACTCAGGCCTCTAGTCTCTTGAGGGTTAAGTGCATTTTCTCTGACTGAACACAAACCCAGGAGTTCTCTGATGTATATATGTTAGGGTCCTCTTATCTGCTGGCGTATGCTGCCTGTTTGGTGGTCCAGTGTTGGAGGGATCTCCAGGATCCAGATTAATTGAGACTGCAGGTCCTCCTACAGTGTGACCCTCCTTCTCAGCTTCTTCCAATTTTTCCCTAATTCAACCACAGGGGTCAGTAGCTACTGTCCACTGGTTAGGTGCAAATATCTGCATCTGACTCTTAAAGTTGCCTCTTGGGTCTTTTGAGGGACAATCATGTTAGGTCCCTTTTTGTGAACACACCATAGCCTCAGTAGTAGTATCAGGCCTTGAGACCTCCCCTTGAGCTGGATCCCACTTTGGGCCTGTCACTGGACCTTCTTACCCTCAGGCTCCTCTCCATTTCTGTCTCTACAGTTCTTTCAGACAGGAACAATTCTGGGTCAGAGTTTTGACTGTGGGAAGGCAGCTCCCTCACTCACTCAGTGCTCTGTCTTCCTGCTTGAGGTAGGCTCTACAAGTTCCTTCTCCCCACTGTAGGGCATTTCATCTAAGGTCCCTTCCTTTCAGTCCTGAGTGTCTCTCACCTCCCAGGTTTCTGGTACATTCTGGAGGGGCTCCCAACCTCCTACCTGCTGAGGTTTCATGTTTCCATTCTTTCTGCATTTTACATTTTCTTTGATTGTTGTGCCTATGATCTCTATGGAATATTCTGCATCTGGGATTCTTCCATCTCTTGTATCCTGTTGCTGATGCTCACATCTATAGTTCCTGATTTCTTTCCTAGGGTTTCTATCTCCAGAGTTGTCTCAGTTTGGGTTTTCCTTATTGCTTCTACTTCCCTTTTTAGGTTTTGGATGGCTTTGTTCAATTCCATCACCTATTTGGTTGTGTTTTCCTGTAATTCTTTAAAGGATTTTTGTTTTTCCTCTTTAAGGCCATCTAACTTTTTAGCAGTGTTCTCCTGTATTTCTTTAAGGACTTCTAACTCTTTAGCAGAATTCTTTTGTATTTCTTAAAGTGAGTTATTAATGTCCTTCTTAATGTCCTCTACCAGCATCATGAGGTATGATTTTAAATCTGAGTCTTGATTTTCGGGTATGTTAGGGAATCTAGGACTGGCTGAGGTGGGAGTGCTGGGTTCTGATGATGGTGAGTGGTCTTGGTTTCTGTTAGTAAGATTCCTTCCTTTGCCTTTCATCATCTGGTAATCTCTAGAGCTAATTGATATGGTTGTCTCTGGTGGAGCTTGTTCCTCCTGTGATTCTTTTAGCCTCTGTCAGCAGTACTGGGAGTCTAGCTCTCTCCTGAGTTTAGTGGTCAGTTTACTCTCTGCAGGCAAGCTCTCTTCTTGCAGAGAAGGTACACAGAGGTCTGGCATTCAGACCTACCTCCTGGCTGAAGATGTAGGCCCAAAACAGGGTCTGTCCCAGAAGATGTGTCCCCTCTGCAGTTTGCACACTCACCTACACAGACTAGTCTCTGAGGGACCCTGGACACAATATGGCTCTCTCACCTGCTCTGGGGGACAGAGCCTTCCCGGGTGGCCACCTTTCCTCTGGCAGGGAAGGTGCCCAGATATCTGGAGCCCGAAACAGNGTCTGTCCCAGAAGCTGTGTAACTTCTGCAGTTCACACTCTCACCAGTGCAGACTGGAGCGTTGGTGAACCTAAGTAAAGATGGTTTGCTTACCAGCTCAGGCAGTGAGAACCCTCCTGGGCGGACACCTCTCCTCTGGCAGGGAATGTGCCTGGATGTCTGGAGCCAGAAAAGGGGTCTGTCTCAGAAGCTGTGACACTTCTGCAGTCTGCCTTCTCACAGGTGCTGACTGGAGCCTGGGTGACCTGGAGGAAAGATGGCTCCTTTATCAGCTCAGGTGGTGAGAGCCCTTCCAGGCAGACACCTCTCCTCTGGCGGGAAGGTGTCCGGATGTCTGGAGCCAGAAACCGGGTCTGTCCTAGAAGCTGTGTGCTTCTGATATCTATATCATCTATATCTATATCTATATCTATATCTATATCTATATCTATATCTATATCTATATCTATATCTATATCTATATCTATATCTATATCTATATCTATCTATATCTAATGTTTTATGGTGTTGAACAAGCAATTAGCTCTTTGGAAAAAGATTTCTAAAGTCAAATGCATTCACATACTACCTATCCCCATTTTTGTAATGTGGGTGTGTTCCTATTCATAGTGGTCTCAAATAAAATAGAATATCTAAGAATAAATTTAACCAAGCATTTGAGGACTTAAAATATCTCTACAATAAATCTTCAAATATCTCAAAAAGGAAATTGAGGAATATGGATATATATATCTATATAACTATATATCTATATCTTTATCTATATCATCTATATATCTATATCTATATCATCTATCTCTGTCTCTATCTGTACATATCTATCTATCTATCTATCTATCTATATCTATATATCTCCATATTCCAACAGAGTTCAATTTGTAAATATGAGACCATCCACTATAGTATGCCTTACTTATGACTGAAGTAGAATTTCAGCATATTAATAGCAACAGAATTTGGGTATAAAAACAGAGTGGTGGACAAAAAGCTTCTGATCTCTGATACCAAAAAGTATGCATCTGACAAATGAGAGTTATATCTGGAAAGATTTTTTTTTCTTGAGAAATGATGAAAATATATTTTCTTCAATATTATACATTTATAATGCCCTAAATAAAACTCATTTTCTCTTGCGCTAAATTTGTATCCAAAATGTTAATGTAGTAAGCAGTTTTTATTACTATTCTGGTCAGCCAAGCACTGTAGGGATAGGTTCAAAAGTAGTCTGATGTGACTCAGTTTGACACAATTAAGAAGCTGGGAGTTACAGGCTAAACTTATCCAAGATGCAAACTAATTTTAACACATAATCATTACTGAGGAAAGTCACTGCTTTGTTTAGTAACATTTCATTACTTTATTAATATTATATTCCATCTTATTTATTCATCTTATATTCCAAAACGTATTTCTTATATGATCCATTTTCTATCGTTATTACTCTGTACACAGGATTCCAGGAACACAGACTGCTTTAATTACTACAATTCTCTTTCTTTTAAAATGGTAATAAATACAAAAATTTCAAAACAATGGGAAAATCAAAATAATTGGTGACAAAGAGGTAGATTTATTTCCAAAACTAACCACAATTCCAAAGGCAAAATATCTGCCACATGGCCGTAACATGTGCACAGGGAGAGGTCTCCATTGTGGCACTGAAAACTCACTTGCTATACAGACTTCTGATGTAGAAACTTATAAAGGTTAATTCATCTACTAATGTATATGGTGACAGGTTTTGCACAGTGCACCTGAATACTATGATAATGCTGAGCAATAAGTCACAACTACAAAGACTGATCCTAATAAAAGACAATGATAGACAACAAAAGTCAATGAGTAGTAGCTTAAAGGGAATTAAAGACAGTCATAAGTGTCAAAGGCGGTGAGAGTGGAAAGCAGCAGAGGTAATAGCAAGCTCTCCCTAATGGACAGCATCATCATAGATATCAGGGCCACAGAAATACATGCATGCAGCACCAGTAGAGTGTATGTATCGGTGAAGTGCAGTGTGTACTCTATTCCTGGTAAAGAGAAAGATGATATTTTTTAAAAAAAAATTGGCAGAGAAATTGTTTTGTAAAATGTTAGTGCAATTAAGATATGATTCTATTTTTAAAATTAGATTATTAAAACATGCAATGATAGAATGAAAATAGTTTTGTTAATGTTAGCATATGTGGAAACTGAACTAATGTTTGTTTGTTTTCTTTATTTCTTACTTTTCCCGGTACACACAAACACACAGGTTTTTCTCCTCCAGGGGAAAATACACTAGGCTTATCTGTTAATTCTTACTTGCTGGCAAAATCCAATGCAATATATATCATACTTTATCAGGCAGCAACAAAAAAGACTCTCTCTTTCTCTCTCTTTCTCTCTCTTTCTCTCTCTTTCTCTCTCTCTCTCTCTCTCTCTCTCTCTCTCTCTCTCTCTGTATTTATCTGTATATGTGTGTGTGTGTTTATGTATGTGTATGTGTATATGTATGTGTGTGTAAGCGAATGTATACATACACATGCTCATTCATATGTTCCTTTTCTCATAATTTTCTTATTAAGTCACCAAGTTTCAAACATTGGGGTTCCTCACCCTGATGACTTTAACTGGTGACAAGCCCCTTTCAAAGGCCATAGTTCTAAACACCTCCTGGGGTTGTTTTCCTTTTGTTAAAACTTTAGAGATTGAATTTGAATACCTGAAACCAACTGGACACATGTAAGACTTACTTGATTTCTCAGGCTAGGCGAAAATATGGAGACTATATGTATATTTTCACACTGTAAGTAACTTTTATTTTCAAAAGCCAGAAGTCAGAAGAGGACATCTGATAGCCTAAAACTGGAGTTGTAGATAATTGTGAGCTTCTATTTATGTGCTAAAATAATGAACCTAGGTCTCAACTACTGAGTCATCTCTTCAACCCCCCTCATTATTTTTAAATATACTGTGTGCTTTTATTTAATATATATAGTAATATATATTATACTGACATAGTGTAAATCTATATTATACATAAATTATAGATTTGCTTACATTGTGACATTCTATAAATAAGAACATTTTCTTATTCTTTTTAGAGAATTTCAAAATTATTGAACAAAAATTTCAACAATTATTATAATTAGGCTTTGGTAACATTTTTTTCTTCTGATATAAAAAATCTACCCAGATCTTGTGAAAATTAGAAGAAAAAATTTAAAATTACTTCTGCTAATTCTACTCTAAAATATATTGTAACATTGAATAAAGAAAATAAAATATACAGTGTGAAAACCTATTTGTATTCTCACATTTTCTTCCAGCCTATCAAATCAAATAATATTGTTTGTATTATATCATTTCCCCTTAATCAGGCCACCATTAAAAGCTTGAAATTATTGACCCATAATAAACTAATGTGCTATAAAACAGTTATTACCTCTGCCTTAGTGATTTTTCTATTGCTGTGGTAAGACACAATTACCAAAGCAACTTACAGAAGGGACTTACGGTTTCAGAGTTATAGTACATGACCATCATGGCAGGGAACATGGTAATACATAGCTGGAATGACACTATCGCAAGAACCTAGAGCTCCACATCTTGAGACACACCATGAAACAGAAACTGAAATAGAGTGGGAATGGCTATAAATTTTTAGAACCTCAAAGACTACCCCTAGTGACATGCCTTCTCCAACAAGGCCATATCTTTAAATCCTTCCCAAGCAATTCCACTACCTAGGCACAAAGTATTCAAATATATGAACCTATGATGATCGTTTTCATTCGAACCACCATAACTTTAATACCATGGACTTCTTGTCTTTAGGTTATAGTTTTAGTATCCCTTATTTAAAGTGCTCACTTGCAAAGACATCTTGAGTAAGATCCTCATTCAGAAACACATTCATTTCTATTTCCTTTTCACTTTATAACCATAAGCTGAAGAATGTTTTGTCTGATATTCTTACTATACTTATATTGTGACTGTGACCTATTAGGCATGGAATTGTTCATTTATGTCACCATGACAGAATTCAAAATTATTTGGATATCGGAAAAAGTCAGATTTAGATACTTTGTATTATAGATGCTCATAACATTAATTCTATCATAAATAGCTACTATATAAACTAACTTTGATAAAGACAATATTTGCAAGAGGAAGCTTTAACTAATTGTAGATAACATCATGTAAATGATAAAGCTCATAAGTTTGATCTTAAAGTAGTAAGTCGTTAGAACTATCTAGACTTTAAAAACAAAGGTGCAGAACATACTCATCATACATCTGCACACATGCCTATATAGCCCGTGTATGCCATCTACCTGCAATGCTAATATGTGCTGAACATTTTAAAGCAAATACTGGGAGTTGGATGTGTTCTATGTTGAAAAAGAGTTTGAATATGTCTTGCATGTACATTCCATGACAGATTTAAGACACATTAGAGAGAAAATGCAGGCAAAGTCTTTCTCACAATTGCTTTGTATTATTTGTAGAAGTCACTAATTCCTTTTACCCCACTGATTTATTATCTACTTATTTATCATTATGTATGACTCTTCTTGTTTTTATCTTGGTATTATCTAAATATATCAAAGACTATAAGTGTAAAGGAAAAGAGTGGTTTATTAAAATAAAACCAAATCACAGTCCTGTCTCAAATGGTGAGGCTGGCCAGCATATGTAACTAATTCTCACAATGGCATTCCGGAAAACCGATGACAAGATTGGGACTCTGGGCTAGCCCCAGGGCAGTCAGCAGTGGTAGACTGGTACACTAGGCCTCATGTGTAAAGTTTCTGAACTGACACAAGGCTTAATGGAAATGAACCTTGACGATGTGGCCAATCAAGTGTAAATGACATCCTGCTTGGCATGCCCTGATGATTTTTTTCTTTCCTCTCTTGAAGGCATAATGCTTCCTATGGGAAACTCGGGCTTAGAATGTCATTGTGTGCATAGATGGAAAATTTTCTAATACAGAACCGAGTATCAGCAAATTAAGGATCTTATGAATCTCAAGTTGTAGTATTCATAACCACGCAATGAAATGTGTAGGCCACAATCTTCATTTTATCTGGCACAATGATGGTGGATGAATGAAAATTTTTATAAAAATTAAAACCTAAAAATTCAACTAACAATAAAAGAAGAACCAGTCATTTTACATTTCCTACTTATTTATTAGAGTGAAACATTGTATTACATCAAAGGAAAATGAAAAACATAAAAAGAACTCTGAACTTGTTCTGAGGGATCTCAAATTCTGATGAAAAGTAAGATATGAAAGATAATAACCATAATAATTTCGATGGTTAATATTACCTAGGAATTATATAGATAGATGTATTTGAAAGAAACACATTTAATGAAGAAACAAAGAACTAAACTTTTTTTTCAGAAGGACTAACCATGCTCTATGAGAAGATATAAGATTGGAGGGTGATTAAACTTTCTCTACTTTCTGTATCTCAGCTGCTTTTCTCATCATGACTAAGCCTATTAACCTTGTTATTTCTTTGTTAATGGTCTCCTGGTTGTGAGAAGCTTAAGCTCAAGATAATCTATTAAATAGCATGAGTCTGATTGACAGACTATATACAAAGCATTTCTATAGGCAAAGAACAAATAAGGAAGCTACTCCAGGTACATGTTATTCATGGGATTGAATCAATATGTTTTTAGTTGGAAAATGTTAATAAAACTTATTAGGGATTCATGAAAGGTGTAATAAGTGTTTTGATAGGTGGTAGAACAGATAAGCATAGACACAACAGGAATTAAGACACACTTGGAGCTGGATAATAATACTTCAGTAAAGGATCTTCAAAATAAATTCAGTAAATTTAGATGGACCAGATATGTGGAGGTAGTGATTTGTTTTTTTTTTTTTTCAAATTTATTAAGTGTTACAATTCAACAGAAATGTCTGAATTCTTATTATTTCCAATGATGTTAAAAAAGTAAAAACTGAGCAAGTTAAATTTACATATTTATGAACTGTGGTGGTTTCATTATGATCAGCACCCCCAAAACTCATGTCTTTGAATGTTTGGCCCACAGGGAGTGGTGGTATTAGGAGGTGTGGCATTGTTTGAGTAGTTGTAGACTTGTTGGATGAAGGGTTTCTCTTGCTCAAATTCTGCCCAGTGGGGAATTCCAGTCTACCCCTGGCTGCCTTCAGATCAAGATGTAGAACTCTTAGCTCCTCCAGCAGCAAGTGTTGGCATTTCTTCTAGAGTCTGCCCCACAGCTACCAGGAAACAGCCAGGTATGACTGACTCACTATAAAAAGGACTGTTTGCCTCTCCTTACTATCTTCTCCTGCTCTTTTTTTTTCTTTTATGGAAATTTATTACAACTCTGCAGCCATGTATTACTTTTTCTTTTCTTATTTCTTAAAATTTTTTATTATTTAAATGCATTTCATACATCAAATATATTAATAATATTGAGTATTTTGAAAATCAAGTACTACATAAAAATTTGTTCAACTTTTATATTCATATCCTTTTATACCCTAAAAATATCAATAATGAACATTTAATACTATTAATAACTGAGGATTCTATATCTAATGTTGAACACTAAATTGTTTCCAAACATATAAAATATTCTTTGTAAATTAAGCATAGTAAAAGAGCATAAAATATTAAAAATTAATCATTAAAAAGTATATTCAAAAGCCCTTATATGATACCACCTGACATAGTGAAAGAGTATTTAAAACTCATTATATATCTGTGTACACTGTCTAACTATAAGTTTAAAAAAGATTATCAATGCTTTTTGGAGAGAAATTATTTTATCAGTAAGTATATTTTAAAAATTTCAAAATAGCAAAAACTCTTTGAAGTTAAACATTTAGAAAATGCTAATTTCAAGCACTGTGAGAAAAATTATCTATAATATTTCCATGATGCTTGTAGAACATGATTTTAATATTTTCAGCTGCTAATATTCAACAAACAGGATAATTATTTTAAGATATATTTTGTTGTTATCCCTTCCTGCTAATATAAGCTATCTCCAGTTTCTTTTTGGAGGCACTTAGAGCTATGAGTTTTCCTCTTACCACTGCTTTCTTTGTGTCCCATAAATTTTCATTAAATTCTAAAATTAAATTCTATTTCTTTTTTTCTTCCTTGGACAAGTTATCATTTAAAAGAGTGTTGTTCAGCTTCCATGTGTTTGTGTGCTTTCCGTTGTTTTTGTTGGTGTTTAGGACCAGCCTTAGTCCTTGGCATGTGGGGTTATTTCAATCTTCTTGTATCTGTTGAGGTCTGTTTTGTGACTGGTACCAGGAAGTGCTGAGAAGAAGGTATATTCTTTTGCTTTAGGATGAAATGTCCTGTAAATATCTGTTAGATTCATTTGGTTCATATCTTCCGTTAGTTCCACTGTGTCTCTGTTTAGTTTCTGTTTCCATGATCTGTCCATTTCTGAGAGTAGGGTGTTGAAGTCTCCCACTATTATTGTGTGAGCTACAATTTGTGCTTTGAGGTTCAGTATAGTTTCTTTTATGAATATGTGTGCCCTTGCTTTTGGAGCATAGATGTTCAGAATTGAGAGTTCATCTTCGTACATTTTTTTCCTTTGACATGTATGAAGTATCCTTCCTTATATTTTTTGATAACTTTTGGGTGAAAGTTGATAGTATTCGATATTATAATGGTTACCCCAGCTTATTTCTTGGGACCATTTGCTTGGAAAATTGTTTTTTAACCTTTTACTCTGAGGTAGTGTCTGTCTTTGTCACTGAGGTGNATTTCTTGTATGCAGCAAAATGCTGGGTCCTGTTAACATATTCAGTCTGTTAGTCTATGTCTTTTTATTGGCGAATTGAGTCCACTGATGTTAAGAAATATTAAGGAAAAG
>NC_034594.1:342271-370017 GCF_900095145.1 Mus pahari | reverse complement strand
GTGTATATTTGGTTTTGTCATGGACTATCTTGCTTTTTCCGTCTATAGTGATTGAGAGTTTTGCTGGGTATAGCATATAGGGTCTTTATTACATCTGCTCAGGATCTTCTCATCTTCTCACCTTTGTTTGTTTCTTTGTTTGTTTTTGTTTTGTTTTGTTTTGTTTTTCAAGACAGAGTTTCTCTGTTTAGCCCTGGCTGTCCTGGAACTCAGTAGACCAGGCTGGCCTTGAACTCAGAAATCTGCCTGATTCTGTCTCCCAAGTGCTGGGATTAAAGGCATGCACCACCACTTCCCGGTACCTTATCACTTTCATAGTCTTTAGTAAGAAGTCAGGTGTATTTATGATAGCTCTGCCTTTATGTTTCTTGACTTTTTTCTCTTAATGCTTTTAATATTCTTCCTTTGTTTAGTGCATTTGGTGTTTTGATTATTATTTGACAGGAGGAATTCTTTTTCCTGGGCTAGTCTATTTGGAATTCTGTAGTCTTCTTGTATGTTCATGGGCATCTCTTTCTTTAGATTAGGGAAGTTTGCTTCTATAATTTGTTGAAGATATTTACTGTCCCTTTAGCTTGGGAATCTTTGCTCTCTTCTATACTTATTATCCTTGGTTTCATCTTCTCATTGTGTCCTGGATTTCCTGGATGTTTTGTGTTAAGAGCTTTTTGCTTTTTTGGGTTTTCATTCACTTTTGTGTCAATGTTTTGTACGGTATCTTCTGCACCTGAGTTTCTCTCTTCTATCTCTTGTATTCTGTTTGTGATGCTTGCATCTATGACTCCTGATCTCTTTCCTAGGTTTTCTAACTCCAGGGTTGTCTCCCTTTGTGATTTCTTTATTGTTTCTATTTTCATTTTTAGATCTTGAATGGTTTTGTTCATTTCCTGTGCCTGTTTGATTGTGTTTTCCTTTAATTCCTTAAGGGATTTTTGTGTTTCCTCTTTAAGGGCTTCTACCTGTTTACCTGTGTTCTCCTGTATTTCTTTAAGGGAGTAATTTATGTCCTTCTTAAAGTCCTCTATCAACATCACGAGAAATGATCTTAGAGCAGAATCTTGCTTTTCCAATGTGATGGTGTATCCAGGACTTGCTATGGTAGGAGAGTTGGATTCTGATGATGCCAAGTAACCCTGGCTTCTGTTGCTTCTGTTCTTAGTCTTGCCTCCTGCCATCTGATCATCTCTAGTGCTACCTGCCCTCAATATATCTGACTGAAGCCTTACAGTGATTCTGGTTGTGTCAGAACTCCTCAGATTTCAGCTGTCTCTTGATCCTGAGGTCCTGGCTGTATCAGAGCTCCTGGGATTTCAGCTGCCTCTGGGACCTTGAGATCCTTGTGTGACCAAACTCCTTTGATCCTGTGATCCTGGGTGTGTTTGAGCTCCTGGGAGTGGAGCTTTTTCTGGAGTTGTGGAACTGGTTGCAGAGTTTGTATCCAATGTCTGATCAGGGCACTGGCCCAGACTGGAAGGAACCCATTCCACTGTTCAATCGGAGTTCCTGGGTCCCACTGGTCCCAGTTACTCCCCAGTATTGGGCAGATGTTGTATCCTCCTCACCTCTGATGGAATGACCCTGCCAGTGTTGGAGCACCTGGGAGTATACTTTTTCTTTTCAACATCTTGCTCTGCAGCTTCCTTTACCCTTTTTGCTCAAATGCTTGGCATTGCCATGAGCCATGCAGAGATTGGCAAGACCCTTAAAGTTCTTCTCTTCACCTGGATGACTCTGGTCTTTTCCTTTTTGTACACATTCTGGATGAGCATCACAGGTCCTTCTTGCTCCCTTTCTCTCTTCTTTCTCTATCCATTCTCTGTCCATTCCCCTATCCCCTCTCTCTCCATAGGTTCATGGCCTGCTTCTACTCCTCTCTCTCTCTGTCTCTCTTTCTCTCTCTCTCTCTGTCTCTACTACCCCCTCACATCCCCTCCCCATGCCCTAAGTAAATTCTTTTCTATACTATACCATCTAATGACTGATACCTCAGAGGGAAGGGATGCCTCATCATGGCCCTGTAGAGATACCCACTTCCTCCACACCACACTGCAACTCCACCAAACATATCCCTGGCTTCTTTTTCTTTTTTATGAAATATAATACCAAACACCAAGTCTGCCTGCACACTACCATGCTTCCCACAATGATGATAATAGGTTAACCAACTGAAATTGTATGCCAGCTCAAATTAAATGTTTGCCTTACAGAAGTTGCTTTGTTGATATCTCTTCACAGCAATATAAGCCTAATACTGGAACACACACACACACACACACACACACACACACACACACACAAAATTGAAAGAGATTAAGGAGATGCTATACTATATTAGTACATTAGAGGTTTTGAAGAGAAGAAAGAGAAGATAGAAATCATGTATCTATATTATAATATCAAAAATACAATTATATCTTCATTTTTTTCTGAGGGAAGGACTGAAATCTTTGGCATAATTACATAACATTTAAAATTTATTTTTATCATAATGAAATTAATTCTAACACTGATACAATGAAAGTAGTAGTTTTCAGTAGCTAAAATATCTAGGGGAGACAATTAACTATGTCTTTTTGGGATATTGTTTCCATGGTCTTACATAATATTTATGACTAAATTCTGTATTTATGGAAACCTACCAAAGGAAATTCTGCAGAGATATTAAAATTCTGTGGTACTATTCAGTAGTTTTCCTTAGTTATTCTAAAAAAGCATAAGAGACAACTTGAGGTTCATTCAAGAGACTATGTCATATCCCAATGTAGTATTGAGTTCATTTGAATTAATGAATATTAATTGATACAATAAATACCATCAACCCTATCTACTCAGTTAAGGATTATGTGTGATCTGCCACTAGATGAAAGATAAAGTACCAAAGTAACTGCTATATTGAGGAATATGAGCATGCTGAATGCTTCCATGGTTCAGGTACTGTATGTACAGTTGGTGATAGGAGATACTCTAGATAAATGAACTTAGTCACCAAAATATAGAGAGCTTATTTGCAAAGTCATAATTGGCTTAAATTCATTTAAGTATTCATAGAAATCATAACATGAAGCTAACTTCATTTCTATGATAACTTTGACAATAACTAAATTGTGTTTCTCAGTTATTTTTTGTGGTTAGTCTATATTTACATATTTAAATGGCTTTTTTGAAGCAAGATCTTATGGAGCCCAGGCTAGTTGCAAGTTTAGTATGTGGTGACCTTCTTTCTCTAGTTCCAAATGGTGGTTTTACAACTGTGTGGTACTATAAGCTAAGAATTTATAATTGTTACATTTATTTTTACAAAATATGATATGATAGTTTAAAACATATAATATAGATATTGTTTTATTTCATTGAGTTTTATCATTTGAAGTTTTTACTGACTTTTATTTTCAGTAACTGACTAAAATGAGTAATGTAATCAATACTAATCAATCTCATAATTTAAATTTTGTATTATACCCACTATTTGTTACTCAATTTTGTGAAGTATTTCCTGACACAGCTAAGCTATTTATAGTAAAGTACTTTTGGAGATACTGATTTGAGCTTTCTTTTGTTATCCAAGATCTTTCAAGAAGTAATCCTAAATTGTTTGCATAGTAAACTCAAAGGAAGAATTTTTAGTTTCCAGTGACCTTCAGCTCACCTTCTCAGTGTTTACTTTATTTGTAGTATTTATGAAGTATAGATATTTATATAAATTAAATATCACAGGAATGCACTTAATGAAGCAGTTTCTGGGGATCTGGTATATCCACCGAGTTACTGAAGAGTCTTTCAAGTTGACCTGGGTTTGTATCTTTGCCTTCAGACTTAATGGCTTTACTGCCTCACAACACTATATGATTTGTAAGATATCAGTTCTGTTCAAAGAGCATTTGTCAAAGTAAATTTGACTCCTGGGGCTCATAACTTGTATATAGCTATTCATTCTCTTCCTGACTGCAAGCACATTGGCCTTATATATAGCAGCTAGCTGAATACCTAAGAAAGTATCTTTCAGTATTTGAGAGGACATTAATGCAACTCTTTGACCTATTTTTTCATCTAGCCTATTTTAAAACTGAATCTGCATAGTGATCATATAATTTCGTTATTTAAAAAGAACTATTTAGAAGAGAAAATATTTAAATCACAAACAGGGGTTGTATGTGATTTTATACAATGCTCTTAGGTTTTCTAGGTCCTATTCCTTTCTTTGTTAAGTGACAGTCACCTTTTTTGTTGGTCTAATCTCTGATTACCTCACTTTAAGCTCTCATAAAATTCAAGTTAACATTCTGTACATTAGTGAATTGTGAATAATATTTTAGGAACACATCCTTTATATGTTATTAAATTCAATTACAACGTAAATAAGTCAAGGTATGTAGTTCATACGTAACCTATATTCAAAATTAGATAAGTTTAATTGCTTCCTGAACACCAAGCATAGTTTAAGCCAGCATTAGAGATTTCAGTGTCCAATACCAACCCCAGGAAACCAAATTTGTTCAGTTTTGTAATTACTTTTTGAGTGTTAAATGATAATATTAAATGAAGTTCCATAAATTAAGTATTGAAATGAACTGACCTGAACAACAAGCCGATTGTGCCCGAGGCATCAAGCAGGTTTCTACTTTATTTTTATTCCCTTTCATTTATGAGGACGATGCTACAGAAGAGTCTTTAGTGACTTTTGAATACTAAATAAATTAGTCATGCCTGGGATGGCATTTCAATCATTCTCAGTGAGCAGACCCTGTCCTCAAAGCTCACCTGCGTACGGCTTTTCTGAGAACTGGAACACGCTGGGATGAAGTGTTGACAAATGCCAAGCAAATCAGGACAGCCTGGCACTCAGAGGACGAATATGGGGCTATGTCATGTGAGAGCTGGAGCTCATACAAAGGCCTCTTTCTGGTAATGTCCCACATTCATCCACCTTTATGGGACAGACAGGATGAAAGTGGGAGAGAGGGAAAGAAAGAGACAAGCATTGCCCTGAATGAAGTACAGCTACAAGGTAGTACCTATGCTACCACTCCCTATGTTCCTTATTCCATTTAAGGTATTGTGGAACTTTTGGAAAATAGATCTTTCTCCATGCAGCAGGAACTATTTGGGAGTCTAGTAAATTACATAAAGTAGCCAGTACCTCTAACTTATAGGGTTATAGCAATTAACATTAATAAATTATTAATATAATAATAAAACTAATAAATTATTGCATTTTAATATTTATGGATATTATTTGTAAAAAAATATTTGTTTCATTATGACATTTTCTTAAATGTGTTCAATGCACTATGATCACATTTTTCTTTTAAAATCATAAATAGAAAACATGGCCTCTACTTTTCAAACTTCTCTCTGATACTCTTATCTTCCTCCTGGCCTGAAGCCCTAGATTACAAGAATGTGCCATCATGAACAGTGTATGTGGTTCTGGAGATCAAACCTAGGACTTTGTGCACACTGAGTATGGACACTAACAACAGGGCTATATCTCCATCACCTTTCCTGCTCTTTCTTTGTCTCCTCTGCTTGACTGTAATTCTCCTTTTCCCAAGGACTATTTTGTTCTACATTTTTTTCTCTTAGACTAGATTCTTTTTTTTTTTTTAATTTTTTGGGAATTCTTTATTTTTTTATTTTTTTATTATTTACATTTCAAATGCTATCCCAAAAGTTTCCTATACCCCTCCCCCCCACCTCTGCTCCCCTACCCACCCACTCCCACTACTTGGCCCAGGCCTTGCCTTGTGCTGGGTTAGACTAGATTCTATCAAGATTAAAAATGTATAAACTTGTTCTACCCTGGTGGCACATGCCTTTAATCTCAGAACTTGGGAGGCAGAGGCAGAGGCCTGGTATACAAAGCAGATTACAGGACAGCCAGGGCTGAGACACAGAGAAACTGTGTCTCAAAAAACCAACCAACCAACCAAACAAACACCCATTAGAAATTTGTAAGCTTGATGAGGTCTGTTTGTTTTATACATTTTAGATAGTGACTAAATGTGAAAAGAACTCAACAGGAGGTCACTACTATGAGCTTTATGTTAACTTATATTTTAGTCTGCTGAATCTGATTAAATAGATATTTTTCTCTAGTCCTCTGTGTAGATTAAGTTGTAACATTAAGTTCATTCTTTTTGTCTTTTTTCCCTCTTCTAGCTTTAACTGTCAATAAGACAAAACCCAGGCTATAGCCCTAGAATTGCCTGTAAAGGAGGTTTCAATTCAGGGATTGCCCAAATAAGAATGATCTGTAGGCATGTATATGGATACTATATGATTGTAGGGTCTAGACCACTAGAGATGAAACTATTCTCAGACAGAAAGCTAGCTAAGAATGAGTTGTGAGCTAGCCTGCTGCAGTCTGTGTTCCTCAATGATTTTTGCTTCAAGCTTCTGCTTGAGTTCCCTCCCTGACTTCCTTCAGGAATGAACTGCAACCTGTAAGCTGAAATAAACTCTCACCGCTCCCAGCCTTGTAGTTGTCAGCCTATGAGTCACAACCCCTTCTGGACCCAAATGACCACATCACAGGGGATGTATATAAGATTTCCTCTATATCAAATCACTATTTATAACAGAATCAAAATGACAGTTACGAAGTAGCAGTGAAAATAATTTTATTGTTGGAGGTCACTACAACAAAATGAACTGTTTTAAGGGGTTGTAGCATTAGGAAGGTTGAAACATAACACACTTTTGGTCATGACATTTGGAATAGCATCAGGACAAAACTAGAAAGTAGAGCAGTCCTTTAAGGAAACATGTCCTTATAAAGATGACATTGCTGTTGAGTTTCCATAGAATATCAAAAAGATGTTAGCAGTAAAATCTTCTAGTATATGGGGGTTCATTATTAATGTGTTGTGAATTTCTTTACAAAATGATTTGTTGCTGTTAGAGAGAAGGCTATGAAGTAATTTAATCCTGCTATTTGAAAACATTGGCTGGAAATTTTGAAAGGACAGACTAAAGATTACAAAATAGACTATTCTTACCAAATGAACTCTCATTTTCTGATTTTTGTACTTACTTGCTAGAGAAAGAGAAGAGGATGCCATAGACATATGTTGGTGGTACATAGCTAGTAAGTGATGAACTTGAATTCTAACCTAAATTCCAATTTCAAAATCTAACCCCCTTTAACCATCAAGACTTCTCTCAGTGTTCAAGATTTACAGATTTCAAAGAAGGTCATGCTTGTATACCTTTACTCCCAAGGTTAGAACAAGGGATACAGAGAGAGCATACAGCTTGTATTAGAGCTACTTTTGTGTGCTTGAGACTGACCATCCATGTTTCAGTTTTAATAAGTGAGCTTTTGAATAGTTACCTGAAAAAAAATTCCTTCACAGTGCCAGGACATAGTATAAGGTTCTGGTGACCTTTAGAGCTTCTGTTTCCATTAGTAGGGTTGCCTTCTGGTATGCATTTGTCACCTGGAATCATTGGTTTAAATTAACTTACATCCTCTTGTCATCGGTGTAGTGTGGGAAATCAATGAACTTCTCAGATCCTCCACCCTAGCACACCCCCTTGCCTTTTTCAAAAAGCAAGGTTCATAACACCAACCTCCTCACTTTATTGGAAGAGATAAAATAGTCCACCTTGAGTGATGATACTTAGAGCATAATGAATGTCCTTCAGTCTCATCATGAAGGGCTTTTAGGCATGATAAGTCAAAGCTGGGTCCAAGTGTGCATATAATTTTCTATGTTCTATGAGTGGGAGGGGCTGCTTCTTCTGTAAGATAATGTGATCAGTGATGGAAAGGAGGGGACCATGGAAGAAAAGTCATATGCTTTGGAGACGAACAGCCTTCAGAATTTCTTCTGGTTTTATTGTGCCAGGAAATATTCGTGAACCCAAAAGACACCAAGGACTCGATTCTGATGAATCCACATTAGGCTCTTTATTTGCAGGCTCAGGCTTGGGCCACATTGCGGTCTCTGATAGCAGAATGGGTGGGTTCAGCCCTGAGCTCTTAAGGGGACAGGCTTTGTAGGAAATGATGAGCAAGTGAGGGGAGTTGAGCCTGCCAAGTATCTAATTGAATAACTATTATACTCTGACAGGTTGCTGCTCTGAAGCAAGACATTATACAATCATGAACTGTCTGGAACAATTAGACTAATCATTGACTAACTGTTGCTAGGAAGTAGCTAGGGAGTAACTCTGCCCAGGGTCCTTCCTGGTATGTGGGTATAGTTTGAGTTCTGCTGTAGGTCAAGTTCTCAGAATTTTTTGTTTTTCTTTTAAGATGGCAGCCTGTTCCAAGATGGAGTAGGTTTGGCCTCTCAGTTCAAATTTTGGCAAAACAGAAAATGTCCAAAATGTGCATTAGTGATGATAAATAAAGAATTACAAATTACTTATGATACAGTCATGTAATGATTAAAGTAACTAAAGTATTCTTAGAGAGCATAGAGGGAAGTTGGAAGAATGAGCTATAGGAAAATCTATTTCATTATCATCTGTATTGTAACCAAAGGTGTACAATGCTTTCTTGACAAAGAACACATTTTAGTTACAGTATCAACAAACAGCTCTGCCCTTCCTTACCAAGACATTCATTAGGTTTCTGCTTCTTAACATATGTTTTCAATACTAGCCTATTTGTCTAAAAACTATTTTTAAGTGATTATTATATCTTCAACTTTTAGGGCAAATTCTATGGCATCTGGTATAATGCATGTGAATTCATGTGACATTAAACACAATAAGGAAAAAAGGGACAGCCTTTAGTATTCCTCTGTCTTACAACATTAAAAATAAAAAAAGAAAGAAAGCATCAAGAGAAAGACAGCCAATTCCTTTTCCACTTGTGGAAGCCACTTCCTAAGTTCCCTCTCATATCCCTTACTTATTCTCTGTGCTTGCTTCAGGGTTGTCAGGGGAATCCTCAGGCATTGGTTTCGCTACTTGGCAGAGAATGCAATTTAGAGAATTCAGAGTATAGTTCCGTGGTGTTTCATATCCCAAACTAAACTCACCAACATTTAAGCACATAAATTTGCCATTTGCAGTTGGATTCAATTAAATGTTTATTTCTCCAACCAAACATGCTCACAATAGATATATACCAGAAGAGCGATTTGAGACAAGTAGGTCTTTTGTGACAACATGTTTTTGGACACTAGTTTTTCGTGGAGAGAAGCTAATATTGTAAAACGGATGTGCTCCCAGTAGCCCCTATTTGGAATGTGTTTCCTGAGGACAAACTCCTGAGCATGCAGGGCTCTAAGAGTTCTCGCCTAAATGTGTTCAGTGAATCTCTACTTGGTAAAAGCAATCACATTTTCACAGTTCTTCTCAGTGAAAGACAGAAGAAATGTATTTGAGCAGGAATAGACAAAGGCCCAGTTCACTACTTAGAAGAATTCTGCAAGTGTTTTTATAGATCCAAGCTTCCATCAGTTTTATGAGAAGGACCCAGCCACATGATTGACAATGAGCCTCTTGTTCATCCTATAGAAACCCATAGGCATAATTCTATTCAAAAACCCATCAAATAATTTAATGCATATTTATGAATACAATTTGGCTGGAAATATGAAGAAATTAAAATAACACAGCCATTTACAAGGAGTTAAGAGAATATGAATATTCAGTGTGGTAATTCTAATGTAATAAGCCAGACAGATGATGTGGAGTTTCTTACATGGTTTGAGAACATACAAATCACTTCATAATAGTGAAGTAAGGCATTACATCTGTAAAACATAAGGACATTTCTAGCATTTCATGCATGCTTTACACATGTTCAAGATGAATTGTGAATAACATTTTTAAAACTGTATGTGTGTGTACACTCATATTTAAAAGAAAATGATTTATCTTCACATGTTTAGATACATTGTTAGTTTAGGTGACTGCACTGGTCACAACTAACTGCACACTCTAGGCTATGGAGTGTACATTTTTCTTACTGAATTCAATTTTGTCTCCCTTCGCTTTTTGGGTAGACATTGCTGTAAAACCTATAAGAAAAATGTGCACAGAATTCAGACCCAGTGCTCTGAGAGATCTCATCGCAGAAATCTAAATGCAAGTCAGAGGCCTGGATGGAGCTCTGCTTTTGACAGCTGCCCCAAGACTCCAGGGAACAGGGGCTGTAATCACAAAGCCCATAAAGAGAATTCACAAGGGGAGGTGCCTTCCACTCAACCAAGAAAAGAAAGGACTTGGTAACCATCCCCCCAACCCAGCTTCCTCCAAATCAGACAAGTCTATCTTTCAATGATGGCTAAAGCTCTTAATAGAGAAACTGGAAGACCTGACAGTCTGGAGGGAAAGGAGGCCTCATACAATGCGAATCTGCCCTTGGGCAAATCTACTTTACATAGTCATGGTAATTATTTTGTATGGTTATGCCTCTTTAATTATCATTAGTATTAGCACATTTAATATAGGAAAAAAGTGTTTTCTTTTTCTCCTCTCATAGACACCATTATAAAATAGATTTCACATCCATTCAGAAATCAATAGTAAATGCTGTTTCTGATTAAAGTTCCTAAGTTTTTTTTAACATGGCTTGTTTTTTGGTTTTGGTTTTGGCTTATTTTCACCAAGGTAAATATGCAAACTTACCTTCATTTCCCTATATATTATTTGGCTTTGCAGCCTTATATGAAGGCAGACAATACAGTATATATGAAATGAATGATCAGATGTTGCATGAGAAATGTAGGAAATTATTGCCATGTAAGTCAGTTTTCTATTGCTTTACAGATGAATCGCTTATTGGGAGTGCTTATAGAATTAAGTTTCTAGACAATAAATAAGCTTGCATTAAATAATCTGAATACCATGAATCAATCTGTGTTTTAATTACTTAGGAAATAACTTTGTTCTGTTTAAAAGTAGTTCTGAAAATCTTTAGCTGTACTTCCGACAACATCTGTCACCACTGCTGATTTATATCCTTCCTGGCCGGCCATGGTAAGTGGGCATTGAGCATTGCCTGCTGGGATAAGGCACGGGAAAGCCTCTCATTTCAGCAAATGAGAGGAGCTCACCTTTGGAGATGTCTCTCTCCTGGGCTGTGCTGACTAAGGACCTACATTTGCAAATTGATACAGGTGAGTTTTGGTTTGTAGAGAGGCAACAGAAACAAAATGAAGGACTGTAAGCAAGCATAGCTTCAAATGACCCAAATATGAAATACACTGCCAATTATTTTACCCTGGGCTTTGTTCTGGAGGCAGATCTTTAATTTGTTAATTTCACTGTCTCCTTAGGGTCTGGTTTGGCTCCAGGCTGCTGAGTTACAGAATATCTTTCTCACCTTCTATACTGACAGGACCGGGACAACCTTTCTTCTGTTTGCTCCACACCTGCTCTCTGCTGTCTGGAGCCCATCTGTCCACAGCGCTGTCTAGATAGGTCTCTCATGGGTATATGGTATAGGTCCGCAGTACTTCAGAAGCAAATCAATTAAAGAAGTCTGAGAGTCTGTTCCGGTTGTAGCTGCTAACATATTTTCTCAGAGAAAATCGTCCTTTTCTGTTGTTAGCTGTGAGAACTAAAGGTTTTTTATTTTCTTGAGGAACCCTACCTGCTTGCAACTCTGTGTTCGCTGGTACAACAAAGAGCAGAAGACTGAATATTTAGACAATAATATCTGCTTACTTTAAAATTTACTGTAATTTTAGTTTCTTTGAAACCATGGACTCAGATGCTATAACAAATCAAGTGCCTTCCATTCAAATATACTGTAGCAAAGTTAATGCAAGTCACCTAGACCAGCAGTAACAGTAGCAGGACTCTCAAAGGCTATTGTTTTTCACCTTTCCTGTTATTAAAACATGAATACCTGCTACTGTGACCTGGAGAGAGATAAGATTCCATTACAACCTGCCAGCATTAAGTAGATAAACTGATTTGGCCACTTCCAGTAGTAGGATGAGTAATGTTCAAATAAATTCCAAATGGAAGATTGTGTTAGACTATACAATTATCTAATTGGTAGCTTTTTTATTTTGATATACTTAGCTACTTCTTTGAATTCCATTTCTGTTCAATGTGAAAAGACTATTGTTTAGCTTTTTAAGTTCTTACAGTTATAACAATTAAACAAAAAATTATATTAAAGGCATTGATTAAAAATGTGCACCAAATTATGAAGTGATGCTTTCTTTGTTATTACTGTCCCCAACTAAACAACCTCTGTTTTCATTAATCATCTTTGTTCCTGAGCTTCTGTCCCACTAATTAACAGTCTCCAACATTTAAAAGTTTTATGATAGTTTGTTTTATCCTCAGGATGCAGGACTTTTTCAGCTACTATATCAGGCAGTGAATAGTTAGGGTGATTTCAAACTGCACATTATTAAACCAGGTCATATGCTAGGAGACCAAACAAATGGCAACATAAAACTTTTATATTCAGGAATAGGGAAATTAGAGCATTTTATTGTAAGATAGTTTCATCCTTTCTCCCTTGGAGATATTTTGACCTCTTTTGCAGGGTTGTTAAGATGACTATCTAATAAAAAGTATTGGAAAGCACTTTTCAAAAATAAAGTACAACCATAATTGCTTAATAATAATAATTAGATTGGAGTCCATTAGCACACAAAACAATCGCCGTAATGATAGCAAATAATTTAATTGTTCTGCCTGCTTTCCTTTAGGATTTCATGTTTGGTCTCAGGATGCTGACCCTCCTTGTTTCTGAATGGCTCTTTCTAACTGCACTGGCATCAACAAGGCTACAAAACTGCTGAGAGTCTCCCCCTCCCCAACGCCATTGTTCTGAGGCTATGGGGAGCTTTGCTGAGCTAAAAGAGAGTTTACTGCCCAAGTTCTCTGGGTTGAACTATGAAGTACTCAAAATAGCTTCACCTTATAGTTAGAAACAACCCTGTTTTCCTTTTGAGTAACAGCATGCAGAATGGTTTCTTTGCAATTACCCACTTTGTGGTACATTCATGACTTATGTGTCTTTTTAATATGAATGTCTGAGTTTTTAGTCCTTCCATCATACTTGATATACAAAAATGATATAAGGTGTACCATGCAATATTTTGATACTGTGTATGGTAGCAGTGTTCAAATTAGGGCAGCACATTTATTTGTCAGTTCTTTGTTATAAGATCAATTAAAAAGTCCTTCTAACATTTTTGAAAGATTTGTTTTATATTTCTTATGGATCTTTTTGCAATGAGCTCAGAAAGACCTAGACTTATTTTCTATACTGTAATCAATTAACAGCACTGCTACCACCACTGAGAAAGCTAACTGGTATACCCTGCGTGTTTGCATATATTCCTAGTTCTATGATAAGTGTAAAATAAGCACTGTGTGCTACTTTACAGCAACAAATCCAGTTCATAAGATGTTTTGTTTGGATCCTTGTTTAAAATTATACGTATAAAAGAAAGACTCTAATTTAAGAGTTATTTCCACATATGTATTATTGTCATGATGAGGCTATGGAGATGGCTCAGGGTCTGATGACCTTATTTTGATATCTGCAACCCAAAGCGAAGAAGGAGATAATCAACTTCTATAAGATGCTCTCTGACCTCCACATGCTTACCATGCCAAATGTATGTGCGCACACACAAAACAACAAATACATAACTGTATGAACTATTTATAAAAAGAATGGTTTAATTGCAAATAAAAATCAGTGGGTTTTTCTTTGTGAACCGAAAAATGTCTGGTCAATTATTTGTAAGAAATCCTGTTTTGAATTTTTAATGCCCTATCATTTTAGCTCCCCTTTCCCTACTACATTACCATGGAACCTAAAGTTAGCATGAGATTCAACATGTGTACCAGAGGAAAGTAATAATAAATACAACAGGGCTGGTGAGATGGCTCAGCGGGTAAGAGCACCCGATTGCTCTTCCGAAGGTCCTGAGTTCAAATCCCAGCAACCACATGGTGGCTCAAAACCATCCGTAAGGAGATCTGACTCCCTCTTCTGGAATGTCTGAAGACAGCTACAGTGTACTTACATATAATAAATAAATAAATAAATCTTTAAAAAATAATAATAAATATAACAGTAATCTCTAACAACCTAAACTGCATAGCAGCACACTGGTTGGGGATTTCTATGAATTAACTTATTTCTTCTTCATGGCAATCATCAGAGGCAGGATCTTAGCAACCTGCTTAAGATTCAGACCAGTGAGTGAGAAGGTGAGATCAATCTCCTAACTTAAGTCAAATGCTCAAAATATTAGTATAGTTTTGGATATATATAGTTGATTATCTCATATGCAAGATGCTCTGAAATTCTCTTAAAGCACTGGGTAACAATAGCAGTAACAAGAGAGGAACATTCCATAAATCAAGTGCTCATAATCTCAGTATCTTTGTGGATGTGTATAGTTGATTATCTTATATGCAAGATGCTCTGAAATTCTCTTTAGGCACTGGAAAATAATAGCAGGAACAAGGAAGGAGCATTCTAGATGTTGTATATTTTAAGATTCAATCATAGACGAAAAGCATGAATAGGAAGCTTCCTTGCTCTCAAGAAGCATTGTTCCATGGTTTTAATATATTAGTTAGACATGTCCTTATGTCCTCAGGTTACAATACTTTGTATTCCCCATCTTGTAGGAATTTTTTCATGGAGGGTAATTTATAAATCATTCAGCAACAGATGATGTTATAACTAAAGCAGTGGGAGTTTTGAAACATCTACTTCAGATTAAGCTTGTGTTTATTTCAAAAAAGGCTCTGATCTAGTTTAGATTTTTGGCAGGCTCAACATGAGCACAACATGAACTATTGTAATCAAAGCGCCTTTTTTTGAAAGTCAAACTTGGAGTATTTCCAGTCCCAATTAAATATCATTTGATCTATTTAGACCTATCTTTTTTTTTCCATTTTTTGGGAAAGAAAAAACTTTCTCATTCTACTCTTATACTGATGGTTACAAGTTTATGATTTTAAGAAGTTGTTATGGAAAATTATAAGAAATCCTCAAGACTTATAAAAATTTTATATGAAAAAATTATAGACATGCAACCTATAGAAAATGTTAAATGTAAATATAGTCATCAAATATACAAATTTCACTTTGTCTTCTTTTTCTAATTGTTTCAAACATGGGAAAATCTGGAATACTGATATTGCTTTGTATCTCCTCTATGGATTGCTTCAGTACTTTACAGATGGGACTTATAATTATGTACTAATAAATAAGCCATTCCTGATTTAACCAACCAAAAGTGGGAGGCAGCAGTCACACCAATAGGGTTACTCAAGGGAAGACTCTTTAAATGTCTCTCAAGAGATTTTGTTAACAAAATAATTTATGATTATCTCATACTGTGCATGAATAACCCTCATAAATAAGGCACAGTACAATCCAATTAATTATGCATCCTAAATGACTTGATAATTTATGAAATTGTGGGATTCTGTTTAACCTGACTTTGAAAACTGAATACACAGATCAGGAAAAAGGAAAACTGACTAACATCAAATTATCAACATGTTATTTATTTATTTATTCCCTCACCATGCAGTATGGATTTCTGTATTTGGGGTTAAATCTATTTATATATATTATAGTTTGGCATTTATATTTGCAGGTATTTATGGCTGAAGTGATTACTTCATATTTAGCTGAGTTGCAACCTCAGTAATTCATTTTATAGCATTAAAAATATAAAATAAGAAAGTGTTCCCATCTAGTAACCAACAATCCATGTCAGAAAAAAAGTATATCAATTTTAAACCATCGGCAAAATGCTTCAATAATTTACATTTTAGGTATGAAAGTTGAGGAAAGAAACAAAGCCAGGGAAGGCCCAGTATTACTTATTTTAAAGATGAGGAAGGCAGTTGTCATCTATCCACCTGTGACAAAGCTCTACATGACCTTAGGAGGATTAAAGTCCTGGTTCTTTTGTAGGGTCTAAAGGTTTCACATTGTTGTCAGCTCTGAGGACAAAAGCCCAGCTGGCTGTGGTAGCTTCCACAGCATCTGTGAGGGTGTCTTGTATTCCACTGTTTTGAATTACCATTACTTGTTTTAGAAACTGTTAATTATCAAAGGATAAATACTTTATGGGTGCATTCCCTTCATGAAGAGTGGATGAATAGAAATGCCTGTTACTGATATTGAGATAAAGGAGGAAGTTATCTGTGGGCAGTTATTGGAGAAGAAACCATTCTTATATCTCAGTTAATTTTCAATGAATATATCCTGTAGAGGCAGAGCATAGAATTGATTTCCAAACCTAAGTATAATATTCCATAGCATATTGTTTTCAATTCTCTTAATAATGGCTTTTTAGTTTCAAGCAATTATATATTTATAGAAAGTTTCAATGACAGATTTAAGAAGAGCTCATAAACTCAAACTCTTTACTCCACTTCTTCTAATAATATTTTGCCTATAATACACTATTAACCATGAGCATTGGTTTTGTCACAAGTTGCAACTAGATTTAGATCTCAGTATTTTTGTTTATTTTTGGTATTCGTGTGTATGGGTTTCTGTATAATTTTTTATTACTGTAGCTATTACCACAAAAGATATGGAGTTATATCATCATTGCAATCATCGATTAGCTGAATTTTGTAACATTGGCTAATTTTTCTTTCCTCATGCATTTGATTGCTCAAAAAAGGCAATTAAAATATTTAACTGCAATGATTGATTTTCGATTTCTTTCAACTTATCAATTTTTGATGGGTTTTGAAATTCTGGTATTTGCTTATTATGTAGCCAAAATGATTACTCATAATTTATGACATGGTCTTTTCACTGTTATGCAAAACCACAGTTTCCATAGTAATTTACCTTCTTCTATTTTTATGACATTATTGTTACAATTTTAATTTTTTAAATGTCTGCATGAAATATTTTAGTCTTTTTTCATTCAGTCCATTTATGTTATATTTAAGCATGTTTTGATTATCACATAGTTGTGTTGAAAGCTCCTGTGTGTGTGAGTGTTTCAAACTGACACTATTGATCACTGTGGGTTTTTTCCAATTTTTACTAGGTATTTACTTCATTTACATTTTAAATGCTATCCCCAAACTCTCCTACACATTCCCCTCCCCCCAGTCCCCTACCCACCCACCCACTCCCCCTTCTTGGCCCTGGTGTGCCCCTGTACTGGGGCATATAAACTTTGCAAGACCAAGGGGTCTCTCTTCTCAATGATGGTTGACTAGACCAACTTCTGCTACATATGCAGCTAGAGACACGAGCTCTGAGGGTGCTGGTTAGTTCATATTGTTGTTCCACCTATAGTGTTGCAGACCCCTTCAGCTCCTTGGGTATTTTCTCTAGCTCCTCTATTGGGGGCCCCATGTTCCATCTGATAGCTGACTGTGAACCTGCACTTCTGTCTTTGCCAGTCACAGGCATAGCCTCACAAGAGACAGCTATATCAGGGTCCTTTCAACAAAATCTTGTTGGTGTATGCAATAGTGTCTGCGTTCGGTGGCTGATTATGGGATGGACCGCTGGTTGGGGCAGTTTTTCGATGGTCCATCCTTTCATCTCAGCTCCAAACTTTGTCTCTGTAACCCCTTCCATGGGAGTTTTGGTCCCAATTCAAAGAAGGGGTGAAGTGTCCTCATTTTGGTCTTCCTTCTTCTTGAGTTTCATGTGTTTAAACAGATTGTATGTTGGGTATTCTAGGTATCAGAACTGATATCCTCTTATCGGTGAGTGCATATTATTTGAGTTCTTTTGTGATTGGGTTACCTCACTCAGGATGATATCCTCCAGATCCATCCACTTGCCCAAGAATTTCATAAATTCATTGTTTTTAATAGCTGAGTAGTATTCCATTGTGTAAATGTACCACATTTTCTGTATCCATTCCTCTNTTCTAGGTTTTTGGACTAATATTCACTTATCAGTGAGTACACATGTAGTGACTTCTTTTGTGATTGGGTTATTTCACTAAGGATGATATTCACCAGATACATCCATTTACCCAAGAATTTCATAAATTCATTGTTTTTAATAGCTGAGTAGTATTCCATTGTGTAAATGTACCACATTTTCTGTATCCATTCCTCTGTTGAGGGACGTCTTGGTTTTTCCAGCTTCTGGCTATTAAAAAAAAGGCTGCTATAACCATAGTGGAGCATGTGTTCTTATTACCAGTTGGAACATCTTCTGGATATGCCCAGAAGAGATATTGTTGGATCCTCTGGTAGTACTATGTCCAAATTTCTGAGGAACCGCCAGACTGATTTCCAGCTTGGTTTTACAAGCTTGCAGTTCCACCAACAATGGAGGAGTGTTCCTTTGTCTCCATGTCCTTGCCAGCATCTGCTGTCACCTGAATTTTTGTTCTTAGCCATTCTGACTGGTATGAGGTGGAATCTCAAGGTTTTTTTGATTTGCATTTCCCTGATGATTAAGGATGTTGAACATGTTGAACTCCTTAAGGGATTTTTGTGTTTCCACTTTAAAGTCTTCTATCTGTTTACCTNTGATTTCCAGTATTTCCTTCTTAAAGTCCTCCATCATCATCATGAGAAGTGACTTTAGATCCATGTTCTGTTTTTCTGGTGTGATGGTGTATCCAGGACTTGCTATGGTGGGAGAGTTTGGTTCTGATGATGCCAAGTAACCTTGTTTTCTGTTGCTTCTGTTCTTAGGCTTGCCTCCTGCCATCTGATTATTTCTAGTGCTTGCTGCCCACAATATATCTGATTGGAGTCTGTCCTTCCTATAATCCCATTTGATTCAGGACATCTCAGAGTCCAGATTTCTCTGTGATTCTTTGTGGGCTCCTGTGAACCTGAGATTTTGTGTGTGTCTGAGTTCTTGGCAGTCAAGCTCCTCTGAGACACTCAAATACTAGTCTGACCCAGCTCCTGTTATCCTGGGATCCTGTTGTCCTAAGATCCTGGGCATGTTACAGTGTGTGGAAGTGGTGGCTCCTTTGAAGACTGTGGAGTTGTCTGGTCTGTTCGAAAGCAAGATAAACCTGAACTGATTAAAAGGAACTTGAGACTCTGGTCAGGAAAGGTTCTAATGTCCTTGTTCCTGCTGTCACAGGCCCATCACTATTGGATTGGAGCAGCTGTTGTGTTCCACTCACCAGTGATCCTAAGATAGCTTGGACAGTCTGCTAGGGACTGTGGGGGTGTCCTCCGAATCCATGCCCTAGATGACCTGGTGTTGGTGCAGACTGGAAGGGGTTTGTGCCCCTGGTCAGGCAGGTTCTCTGCTGCCCTAGTGTTGTCCCAGGTCCCGTGTGCAATTGGATTGAAGCAGATGTTGTGTTCCACTCTCCAGTGATCCTAAGATTGTGTGGACAGTCCTCTAGGGACCGTGGGGGTGTCAGCCCACTTCACACCCTAGGTGACCAGGAGCTGGTGCAGACTGGAAGGGATTGTGATCTCTGTATTTTAATTAGGTCTTTGCCACTAAAACAACAACAGAACAAACAAGCAAAAAATAATCTGTGCCTCTTTCCTATTTTTTTTTTTTTTAACTGTTGGATCTTCAACATTCACTTTTCAGTCTTTAGAATCTATGATGGATTTTATCACTTTAAATGATTGTTGGAACCTTCCATTTAGGATACCCTTCCCTCTCAATTAGGAAAAAAGCACGCTTTCTATTGCTTTATATGTTGGAATTCCATACTAAGTGAGTGAATTTTTATTTCCGTCATAAAATCCAATTGAAGAAATTCATTTCATTTTAAATATCATCATCACTACTTTTACCCAATATGGCCTTCTTTCTACTTGAAAAATGCCAAACACTTTTTCTTATCCTTTCTCGGTGTTTAAACCTTCCTTAAAGTTAGATCTGGTAATCAATTCTCTTTATTTTGTCTTCTCACATTATCTTTGTTTCTTTATTTATGCTGGAGATCTGACAGTAGCAGTTCTTAAATTTCAGCATTTCAAAAAATGCCATCTTTCTCCTCTCTGCCTCTATATTCTGGGATGAAACAAGGACTGTTAATGTGTAGCTTATCACTGGGTCATGCTCACCTTATTGTCAGTTCTCAGAGGATGCTGCGACTTGGTAGAAACTTCTTTTACTATGTTCTTATAGTGAGCAAGTTATGTTTTTATCAACTTAATAATGACCCCATGGCTCAGGCACCATTTGTGGCAGAGGATGGCCTTGTTGGACATCAATGGGAAGAGTGGCTCTTGGGCCTGAGTGGTTTGATGCCCCAGTGAAGGGGAATACCAGAGTAGGAAGACAGGAGAAGATGGATGGGTGGGGGAGCACCCTCATGGAGGCAGGGGGAGGGGGAACAGGATAGGGGGTTTCATGTGGGGAGACCTGGAAAGGGAAAACATTTGAAATGTAAGTAAAGAAATTATTCAATGAAAGAAAAAATATTCAATTTTAAAAAAGAATGAATTTATTCTGTGTTTATGCCACAGATGTTTATTGAATTGTATTGATCTAATATTCTAGAACCAATGAGAAATTGAAAATATCCTAAATTTAAAATTCAGTTAATGCTCTAATTTGCTTTCAATCCTTGTGATAGCTTAAATAATTGACAACTGTAGAATGATGGACTATCTAACACCATAGCATAGTAGAATGTAGTAACTCTCAAGCCTGAGAGTACATCAAAATTCAAAGTTTAAGAAGAAATTTCTATCATATGCATTCTTTCTTTGTACCATCAGATAGACAAGAAATGAAGCCATCGATGAAATCATCTTATTTATCTGGTTTTTTTTTGTATTGATGATATGAGGATATTTATCTTATAAAAGTTCATTTTAAACATGTTTCATTACTTTAAAACATTCTCTTTATAGAGATATAGTGGATAGTTCAGATTGTTACAAATACAATTTTTCTTGAATATCTTGAAGACAATTTATTTCTAAAATTCCACTAGGTAGTTCAGGCATATTTCACCGCTAGAGAAGAAAGGAATTAAGATTTTGTAGGCCCTATAAAGAACAGCTTATAGAGAACTTATTGCTCACAGTTATAGCTTAGTCTGGGACTTTGTTTTGTTGTTGTTGGTGGTGGTGTTTGTTTCATTGTTTGTTGCCTTTTATTTATTTACTAAAGCTATGATGAGATCTGTCTTTGAATTTTCTCCCATAAGTCATGGAGCTACCTTTTAAATGCTGTTAGATAGTTTCCCTCTCTTGTTCCCTCTCATGCCTCAAGCTGATTAAAGCCTCTATCCTATTTCCAAATGAGTCCATCAAATGAGTTTTTAGCTGGAGAGAATTTTCAGTGGTTAAGAGCACTGACTGATCTTCCAGAGATCCTGAGTTCAATTCCCAGCAACCACATGGTAGCTTACAACCACTTTTAATGGGATCCCGTGCCCTCTTCTGGTGTGTCTGAAGACAGCTACAGTGTATACATATAGGTATATGTATACATATACATATATAATTGTTATTTAACAATTTCAAAGCAAATTTTGTTAAAAATTTTTCAATTTTTATTTTTAAAATAGTGAATCAAAATATCCCTATACTTTTTATATTTAAAATATATAATTTTGTTCCTTTTCAGCTTAATAATAATATTGTATGTATGTTATGACATACCATGTTATATATAGCTGTTGGAAAATTTTTTTAGATAATTTCAAAGTCTGACTTATGTTGAATTTAATTTTTCTTGCCTTCAAGACATGTTTTACTTGATTATGAGAGTTTTCCATTGTTTGAAGTAGGTCATATTAATTTTACAAAATATTATGCTGTCCCATAATATTTGCATGAATTCCCATAATGTGTTGATTGTATTTGTCTCCCTTATAAATATATTTCATGTATCCTCTTTCTTGCTGACAGTTTTCTTTTCTTAAAAGTTTCCCACTAGATTCTACATGTAAGAGAAAACACGGGAGCCTTTTTTTTTTCTAAGTTTAACTTGCTTTGTGATAAACTCCAATTACATTTTGTTTGCAAAAAAATATAATTTTGTTCTTTTTTGATTTATGTATATATGGTATAATAAAACATGATTTTGTATTTTGCCTTAAAAATATGGTATGCATGATGTACACATGTATGCATGTGTATATATATCATATACATATTATTTATCCTTTTGTCTTTTAGTAAATATTTGTGCCAATTCTATGTCTAAACATGCTAAGATTTGGTATAATCAGGTGATATAATAGGACATTTCATTTAAATTCAAACTCAAAGTATCTTCATGAAAAAAAGTCCTGAGAAAATTAGAAAGAGAACATTTACACATGCACTCAATGGTGTTTATATATAAGAAATATATCGTAGCCAAGAGCAGTCTGAAGGAAGTGAGAAAGTGTATCTATTTCTACTATTTTTATTTAGTGTTTTCCCTGTACATGCAGGAAAAGCTGTAAAATAAAGGAAAAAAATGAAGAAAGGAATTTATTTCCTGTAAATAAATAGGAACAGAATCAAATTGTCCTTAACTATAGATGATATGGTGTTGCAGTTATATAATGTAAAGATTCCCTCAGAGAACTGATAAATTTGAAAATTTATTTTTAGCACATTCACAGGAAAGACAATCAACATACTGAAATCAGAAGCTTTTCTTTAGCATAAATTCACTAAGAAGGAACTGAAAACAACAGTCTAACTCATATACCTACTTCCTCAATTAAAGTATCTTGGAATATATATAACATAAAGACCTCTTCAGTGAAAACTATAAAATAGCTAAGAAACTACTAAGACAGTAGCAGAAAGAATATCTTTGCATGGTCATGGATAAGTAGAATTAATATTGCTCAAATGGCCAAAGTGCAACAGGTAGAATGCAATAAACCACCAAAATTATAATTGCATGCTTCAGAGAATGCTTTCAAACAATCCTATAATAAATACAGAAACAGAAATACTTGAATAGGAAAAAATAGTAATCCTGAGCAAAAAGAGAATAATTTGAAGCATCTCATATTAATCTTCCAGATGGCAAATATCTAGAACCAATATACTGAATACATGAATATATATATATATATATATATATATATATATATATATATATAATATTCCAACCAATAACTTGGAAAATTATTTGAAAATACACTTTTGAAATGAAGTACATATGACTAGCCACTATATGTCCAATTTTTTCTTACCCATTAGAGAAATATAAATCAAAACTAAACTGGGATTTAATCTCACTTCAGTCTAAAAACGTCTCATCAAGAAAGCAAGAAACAATATCTAAGGGTGTATACTAGAATCAGAAACCTTATGAACCACTAGAAGAAATAAAATTTAGCATGACACTATGGAAACAAGACTGGACATTTCTCCAAAATTCCTTATGTGTAATATACTTGTAATTAATATTCTTCATACTCTGAAGACATTTTCAATGGCAAATTCTCGATTCTATTTAAATATTTTGTTTTGTCAGGTAGCCATCTTATATTAAGATCAGTATGTGAATACAGGTCAAGTTTCCTACTAAAAGTAAAAAAAAAAAAAAAAATACGTATTCTGAGTCCTTACAGTACTATTCTGATGTTCCTTGCCCTTTTGTTTCTCTGAGGTTACTGATATGTTACTGCATAGCTCCTGTATTAGTGGGAAAATCTAGTACTCTTCCATGGGAAGTACTGTCCAGGTTGGCAATGGTTGTCATCTGTCAACATGTGGATACTTCATTCCTCCTTAGAATAGGGAACAAAATACCCATGAAAGTAGTTACAGAGACAAAGGTTAGAGCTAAGATGAAAGGATGGACTATCCAGAGACTACCCCACCCAGGGATCCATCCCATCATCAGCCACCAAACCTAAACACTACTGCATATGCCAGCAAGCATTTGCTGAAAGGACCCTCATGTAGCTGTCTCATAAGAAGCTATGCCAATGCCTGGCAAATACAGAGGTGGATGCTCACAGTCATCTATTGGATGGAACACAAGGCCCCCAATGGAGGAACTAGAGAAAGAACCCAAAGTGCTGAAGAGGTCTGCAACCCTATAGATGGACCAACAATATGAACTAACCAGTATCCCCAGAGTTCATGTCTCTAGCTGCATATGTAGCAGAAGATGGTCTAGTCAGCCAACATTGGGAAGAGAGGTCTTGCAAACTTTATATGCCCCAATACAGGGAATTCCAGGGCCAAGAAGTGGGAGTGGGTGGGTAGGAAAGCAGGGTGGGGATAGAGTATAGAGAACTTTTGGGATAGCATTTGAAATGTAAATAAGGAAAATATCTAATAAAAAATTTTAAAAAGCATGGTTAAAATATGGTAGGAATTTTACTGATGTCAGCACACAGATCTATGCAGGAGATGTTCTGGTTTGATCTGCAGTTGGAAGCTCCTAGAAAGTTCTCTGGTTCCTTTCTATTTTTGCCATTGCTTTCTCTACAGAATGTACCTTTGTTTGTTTGATTTGGTAGTTTTAAGGATTTCATCTATTGTAAATTCTGAGTTATAGCTTGCTGAGCAACTCGTGAATACATATGGAAAAGAAAAAGAAATCCCAAGAATCTCACTGTGGTTTTAATGTCTGGGGACCACTAACTATGTGATTTTCCATTTTTATATTTATTAGTCATCTTATTGTTATTGTTGAACTCTATCCAGGATGCCAACTTGTTTATAGAACCATAGTCTCTAACATCCTAGAGTTTGATTTTGTTTCCTGTACCTTAGGCATACTGCTAGTCAACATCACTGTAAATGAGAAAATAGCATGTTATTCATTTAATACAGTGAATATGCTAAAAGATCTAGCAAGTATTATTTCCTCCATTTCAGGCTTTTTTTTTAAATCACATTTTTCAAAGATGTTGGATGATACCACTAGTATTTTCAGAGTTATCAGAATAATAAAATAAGAAAAAAGCTATCCTCTTATATCTTCTGTAGCAGGTATTCTCAAATGTCCTAATGCTGCCATGATTTAATACAATTCCTCATATGATTGTGACCCACAACCATAAAATTATTTTTGATTTTACTTCATAACTGTAATTATGCTAATGTTATGAACGGTAATGTAAATATCTGTGTTTTCCATTGCTCTGATGTCTGAAGAACTCACAATGTACAGGTTGAGAACCTCTATTCTATAGGTATTCTTGCTGGAAAAAATTATTTTCAAGTTCATTTTGAAGTGCCAGTTCTCAGAACCGGACTGTGGAATCTCAATTTGAAAACCAGACCTGTTCTTCTCCACTTGCTCAGTCGCAAAATGATTCATTGGCAAGAAGAGTGAAAATAATATTTCTTCTTCCCATAATTATAATTTGAGGAATTGATCTTTTAATATTATTATCACTAGGAATTAAATACAAAACAGGGAGTAGATTATACCCAATGTCACTATTGATGCATACTTATATTTTCCACTCAAAGAATCAAAGGAGTTTCATACCAGGATCGAACAATTAACAGCAGAGTGAATTCAAAACTCCAGATACCAATTAATTTTGATTGAGTCACCCAATTTATGACAATTATGAGGCTGCAATGTGGTAAGGAATTTTTTCCAGTAACTAGTTTCAGATCAAGTACATATTGACGTGAATCAATAATAACAAATCCCCAAGGTGTTAAGTATAGATATCTGCAGAAATAAATGTATTTTGTGCAAAACGGGCAGTCAGAACAATAACAATGATGATGAATGGGAAGACATATAATCATTCTCCACAGACATCATGCCTGATACCATAAGCAAGATGTAGAATGAGCACACCAGTTAAGTAGAACTGTGGGCAATTATACTGTTCAACATTAATATTAATCTAGTGAAAGATGTGAGGATGGGACAGCACTTTAAGGATGAATATAATTTTGACAACTCAACAGTATGTGGGTCATAGGAATGAAGTGGGCTGCAATACACAAAGTGTAAAACACCAGGAAACTACTAATCTGTAAGTTAAAACAAGGGCCATGCAATAAATGTTATTACCTTAAACAGGGACTATACCTGCAAAAATATCCAAGGCTTATCAAAAAGTTTGGTCAAAGTGTAAAAGGATGGTATCTGATATACAAAGAGAAGTTGTAGAATTCATTTATGTGTGTGATGTTGATGATTTTAAGGACAGTCCCAGAGGATACAGGCATAGGTTTCTGATGGCAGGACATTAGAAAAGAATGAACTTTTGCTGAGGAAGTACTTCACAGAATAAATTATTCTCTGATATGGGAAAGGTTCTGGTTTTGGTTTCCAGAGGTTATAAAGAGATAGGGTAAGTTCTTAAACTGTATATTTTTATGTACTTTGGTATAAAAGAAGGTAAGAAGGAAAATATTTGTCAAGAGATAAGACATCAAGTGATACTGAAATAACAGTAGATAATAAGGCTTGTTTTTCCACAGTCATAGAAATAAGGAGTAGGGAATGGGTATGAGTTAAGCAGAAATGATGGTGATATATAAGTCAAACTCTTGTGTGATATAGGTGGCAAATATCAATAAGAATACACAATTATTGAGGAAGGAAGAAGGCACTTAGGAATATAGCATACATTTATATAGAAATGTGTGTGTGTGTGTGTGTGTGTGTGTGTGTGTGTGTGCATTCAAATTTTTTTAGCATATAAAAACCTGGGAGGCCAAGGTGAAAGGAATATTCCCCAGGTATATTCTAATACTAGTTAAACACAATAAAATGAGAGTTAGTTTGAGGTTTGTATATTATCCATAACTCCTATCTGGCTCTGTCTATATATAAGGTACAGTTCCTTTCTAATGCAAAATTGTTCTATAATATTCACATTTCTCCAACTGAGATTTGATTATGATTTGCTATTAAGAGATGTTACTAAATGCTTACTAGAAATAACACTTCTCTTCTGAATAGCTTATGACTATTTCACCATTCAGTTGAAAACAATATTAAAATGTAAAAATAAAAATTCCCAGTTGTAGATACAACAACTTAAAATGCTGTTACATATTTTGATGATTTTATAGCTCTGGGCAACATGAATACCATTTGCAATGTGTAACATTTAATAAGGCAATTATGAATATAACATGATGTAAAACACTAGACAATAACAAATAAATGGAGCCTTTTAATCTTAATCTTAGCCTCAGAAAAGAGTTAATGTAGCATCCCCTAATTTATAATCAGAATACTAAATAAAATTCATTTTACGAGTTATAGCATATCTGAGGGGTCATGTGTCATAAATTTCATAAGGCTTAAGGCAATCCTATCTTTTTAATTGAATGAGATGGGAGATGAAATAAATTCTAATACATATATACACTGGCGTAAAATTATAACATGCAGTACTTTAAATAGTTCTAACTTTTGTCAATATGACTTCCCTCTGTTTTAGGATTCTGTAAAAATTATAAATATAATTACTAGTCAAATTCAAGGAAATGACATAGATGTAGAATTAGAGGAAAGCAGATTAATTAAATATAGATCTTGAGAAAAGTAAGTGATAAGCATGCTTAGCACTTCCTGGAAATGTTAGCTCATTACAGTTTGTAAAGCAAAGTTTCAGGACTACAAAGATCAATTAGAAGTCATGAGTGCTTGCTGCTCTTTCAGAGGATTTGAGTTCAGTTTCTATCACTCATATTGTTCAGAGCCACCTGTAAGTACAGCTACACAGGCTCCAACAGCCTCTTCTGGCCTCAATGTGCATCTGTGCACACATGCACAGACACATACATATTCACATAAATAAAAATGAATCTTAACAGAATTGGAACAAAATGGTTGGAAAAGAACCATATATAGTAATGCTCAATTTTTATGTCATTCATTGGCATATAGCTATATTATGTATGTATGTATGTATACACACACACACACACACACACACACACACACACATATA
>NC_034594.1:339306-342226 GCF_900095145.1 Mus pahari | reverse complement strand
ATATATATATATATATATATATATATATATATATATATATATATATGGAATTTACTACTGGTTTTCATTGAAGGTCATTGTCATTATTTTGTCTTGTTCCCTTCAGTTTCCATGCATTACTCTTAACTCACATCATTCTAGTTACTATTAAGACCAAGAAGTCCTTTAAATAGTGGAAAAGGGGGAATTACTGGAGACATCTCAGATTCATTCTTCCAGTGTCTATATTATTAACTCATCCTTTATACATCTATTAATTATTACGTAAGGGTAGATATCAATTGGTTCAAGAAGAAGTTTAAGGAGAACAGTCTACAATAAAAATTATCCTTAGCTTCCAGTCTGTTTTCCAAAATTAAATTCAATAGTTGCTTCAGATCTTTCAAAAACAAATAAATTATAGACATTGAAGTGCTAAGATTATAATTACATTTTCTAAGTTACAATTAGAATTTGTTATTTTTCATATTAGAAACTTAATATATGCATAATCTAAACATATATTTCCCAATACACATAACTTGTTTTCTTTCAGGTTTATTATCATTATACTATTATTTGAATTTAAGAATCCAAGGAAAAGGATTTTAAAGACTGTGAATCCTAGCTTTAGACAAACTACTCCTGTTTTTCTATGTGTAGGAGACTGAGTTATCTCATGGAGATTAGTCAGTATGCACATAAAGGAAAAGTGTGATCTTTAGGATTTGATTCAGATTAAAATTTCCTCTCTTGAACTATGTACTAAACAACATCACAAGAAAACAGAATTTTATCTGATGCTCAGGTAATATATATGAAATGTGGGCATTTCTTGGACAAAATAAATTGTTCATCTCATTGTACCTAGTCAGGCCTGCTTAGTGAGAAGCAAGACTACACACCTTGGTTCGAATGATTATCACTGCCTCTTCACCTAAGGAGATGAGTCAGTTTGTATTATGTAAATATTACCTCTGTTAAGTGTATATGCAGAAGAGGAAAACACTGAAAAAAATCATTAACTAAACACTTCTCTTAGTCAAGGTGTTTTAATACATATCTGCAAGGGTGTTATTATTATTCCTGTAAAAGATCAATATACACTCATGCTCTTGAAGTAAACTGTCCATATGCCCACACAAAGGTTTTTGAATGACAGTACAACTGTGTCATATAAAACCAGGCAGCTACAAACCTGCTTATTTTTAAGGAGATCTGAATTAGAAGATGGAAAGGTTTCTGATCAAAACGACCATCCTGTTGATGAATGTGCATATGTTCTCAGGTCAACTGAATATTGCCTTTCTGCATTTCACAGATAATCTAAATAGTTCTATAACTCCTACAGAAATGCAAGCAGTCACTACAAGTCTCCCAATTTGAGACAATGCACCTAATCCTGTATAGGCTAGATGCTCCAGGGAAAGGGCATAAGTTGGAGGTGGGAGTGGGGGGAACACCCTCTCAAAGGCAAAGGGGAGGGGAGATGGAGTGAAAAACTCTAGGACAAGGGCCACTGAAAAAAACATTTGTAATGTAGATAAAAATTTTTTAAATTAATATAAAAGATAACTCTCCCCCCAAACAAAACAAAAACAAACAAAAAACAAAAAACAAACTAACAAACAACAAAAGCCTTTGGCCAAATGATTTTAGTGCAGAATTCTACCAGTACGGGAAGCACCACTAGGGTTTGCCTCCCAGGGTACCACTCCACCCTGTGATATCCAGTTTTAGTAGGACTAAGTGTATCCTTTCCCACCTAGGTTTTACCAGGCAGTTCAGATAAGGGAAGAAAATCCAATGCCAGGCAACAGAGACAGGTTCTAATCTGTTAGGAAACCCACATGAACACAAAGTTACACATCTGGAACAAATGTGTAGGGGAGGTATGTCCAGACACTGCATATTCTTTGGTTTGTAGCTCAGTCTCTGTGAGCTGCCATGGGGCCAGATAGTAGACTCCATAGGTCTTCTTGTGGTGTTTCTGAGTAAATTCTACACCCCATTCTTCCACAGACCTGAGCAAGCACTGACTGATTAACTGTGTGTCTATGCTTCTCTTTCCATCTGCTGTTTAATGAACCCTCTCAAGAGGCAGTTATGCTAGGCTCCTGTCATTTCAGTCTCTATAATCTCTCACTGTTTTGGATTTTTTCTTTTTCTTTTTGATTCTCAACTCCCTTATTTAAATTCTAAAGAAAACTTGGTATTAGATGAATGCTGACAAATAAACATCAGGCAAGTCCTGGGATTCAGCAAAATTAAATAGCTCAAAGATAAATAAATAAATAAATAAATAAAACCCTAGTTAAGTGATATTTTTGAATAACTCCTGACTCTTCTCATTCAAAAGTTCAAAACTTTTGTTATGGATCACCGGAGATAGGCAGTAAACTTGCATGCATGAAGTTCATGAAGTATTCAAATGGTTAGGGTACAGAAGGTCCTCTCCCTGACCAAAGGAATTAAGTTGACATTTGAATCAAATATCTATTACTGGAAGTAGTCTATGGGAGAAGAAAACTAAGTGTTAATACCACTTCCTAATAGTAAACCACAGGTGAGTAACATGGTTGGTGTAGTTGCCATTTCAGTCATTTCAAGCAATGTTTTATTAAACATATCTCAATGACCAAATGAAAAAATATAAATCACTCAGAGATTCAAGGTATAAATCATAATTGCCACTTGTTAAGCTATCCTCCTGGGAGGCCTGCTCTTTTCTGAAGGGATATGGGAAAAAGAAAAGATATATGTGGGAATTGGAAGTATTGGATAGAGGAGAAATCATGGTTAGAATGTATTACAAAATGATGATGATGATGATGATGATGATGAAGAAAGCCGGGCATGGTGGTGCACGCCTTTAATCCCAGCACTCAGTAGGCAGAGGCAGGCAGATTTCTGAGTTCAAGGCCAGCCTGTTCCACAGAGT
>NC_034594.1:321294-337943 GCF_900095145.1 Mus pahari | reverse complement strand
GAGGAGGAGGAGGAGGAGGAGGAGGAGGAAGAAGAAAAATAAAAAGAAGAAAAATAGAAAAAGAATTAAAAGAAGACCCTGTCGACCTTGCTGTCTTTGGTTAGCCATAACCCCATGGAGTGACTGCCCATCTCACAGTTCTCTTGCTGCAGATTCTGCTCACATTCCCAGCCCTGGTAAAATCCGAACTCTAGAGCCTTGAAATTTATCAGCCAGATTTATATAGTAAATTCTCAATCCATAAAATGCCTGCATCATTAACTCAAAACTCAATGGATATAAACACAAGCTACACACCTAGATAAGGCACCCTAATTATTATTTAATCATCTATCTAAGAAATCTCCAATTCTTATGGCTCCCAGGACTGTGTGTTTCTGACTCCTCCTCCTCTCCTCTTCCATTTTATCTCTTCCTCTCCTTCCCTTCTTTTCTCCTATCTGTCCCTCGGTCCTAATCTCTAAAATTTTCCTCCCACCTTCCTTTTTTACTGCCCAATCACAGGCTCTCACCTTATCGTTTACCTGCCCTCACTTGCATATAGACAGCAATCCACAAATAGCAACAATAATAACAATCATAATAAGCTAACCTAGATATCCTTCCCAGAGTGCCCATGTCTGCTACGTCACGATGTATCAGTGGTTTATACTGCTTAAATCACTAAATTGACATTAATCTGTTCACTAATTTATCATTTATGCTGGTCTTCTCTCTTTTTTTTCAGACAAAATGTTACAGCTCTTGGTAAATATATTATTTCACCATCAAATAAATATCATCTACTTATATAATAATGCTTCCTCAATATGTGTACTACTAACATATGGGCTAGATAATTTTAGCAGCAGGAAGTTGTCATGCATACCATAGGATACTGAATGGCAACTGCAATCTCTGATCATTTGAAGTCAGTGGCATGCTTGATCCTGCTGTTCTGATCATCAAAACTGCTCCTACTATCCGTAGATGTTTTAAAACAAAACCACAGTTCCAGCTGTGGAGTACTTTCTTATGAATTATTGGTCAGGAAATTTCTAGAGTCCCTCAAGAAGAATACAATCTCTTACCATTCCTCCTAGTTGCCCATGAGAACTAGATGATAAGATTTCTCTTAATGGCTCAGGAGGCAATAAAGGTATAATTGACCTGGAAGCATACTTCATGATGATTACTTTTGTAGGTCCAGAAGATAGACTACATAACTACTGGACAAAAGGACATCCCTAGTCTGACCCACCTGAAAATCACACAAACTATGAGACCAACCTTATAGATGAGATGGACAGATTTATGCAACAGTGGTGTTACTGTTAATCAGTACTCTACCACCCCTGATAGGATATGAAGCCTGGAAAGCATCTATGGTGAGTAATGGAAAAGTGGAGAATCAAGAGCAACAACAACCTGGATAGGAAAGTGTAGGTCAAAGAAAGAAGTCTTTACTGTTGTTTAGCTACATTGTTACTTTTTCTTTTACTTGGAAACTTCACTTGAGGGGTCCCCCTTCTGGTCCTAGCTCTTTCCATTGGTAACTTCAGACTTAGGTCTTCTTTAGATAGTTTCTGCTGCATTGTTTGGGTACTTGACTTAATGATCTTATGCTGTATTTATGTATGTTTGTATCACCCATTATCTATCATCTATCCACCTATTATGTATCTATCATCTATCTGTCTTCTTTCTTTCTTTCTTTCTTTCTTTCTTTCTTTCTTTCTTTCTTTCTTTCTTTCTTTCTTCTTTCTACTTAATCTATTATCCATGTATCTATCCATTTGATGGCTATTTACTCTTTTTAGTTTGCTTGCTTTGTACTTGGGGAAAAATATCACTCATTCAAAAACAAATATATGACTATTACAGATTATTGTCCAGATTATATAAAATAAACAGAATGAATTGTTGGGTCATATATTTGTAACATTTAATAATATGCCATGCAGCTCTTTGTTAGTAATTTTTAACTCTGACACTTTAGGAATGTTATATTTTAATTTACTCAGGTTCTTGATATATTTGATTTTCATATATATATATATATATATATATATATATATATATATATATGTNTGTGTGTGTGTGTGTGTGTGTGTGTGTGTGTGTGTGTGCGTGTGTGTGTGTAACCAATAGGACATTATTTCTGGTTGGATTTCTCCAAGATAAATAGTAGCATAAATAAAAGCATAGTGGCATCTTAACAGTGTTTCAGCCATCTCCATCTAGAATCAGACTTAAGATGCTAAATTAAAAGTAATATTTCCAAATAGTGTAAACTTATCCAAAGCCAAGAAGTTACTTAATAATAACAAGTTGCAACTCCAGATATTTTAAATCTCTTATGAATCCTCTGTATGGAATTAATTTGTTTTTTTTTTCTTGAGATAATTTAAAATACATACACAATTGAATAGAACTTGTAATTTTCAGAGGGCCCAATTATCCCTACATTTGTGCTGGGGTATTTAGCCTTACAGTTATCAGAAGTATATTTTAATAGGTTACTATTATCAGGATTTTTCTTTCAAAGCCTCAGGCAGAACTTACACCACACTTACCATGGTACCTAAGTGGACAACAGGTGACTTTGTTTTCAGGGACAATCATCTTTCAACCAAGGACTGACAGGCACTCAGGGAGAGCTATCTTGCTATATACTTTTACATAAAAGGAGAAATATACTGGTGCTTATATGAGTAAATGTATGCACAATCTTTCCATGTTTTATTCTTAGCTTTTCTTCCTTGAATTTATTCCATTTTTACTCTGACTCAGAAGGCTTGTAAATGTCTGTGTCTCCCAATATCTGTACCACAACTTGACTTCTCCAATAACCTCAGTAGTGTGCCAAGGAACATGGTATATGAGATGACAATAAGAAAGTTTTACTCAGAGTTAGAGCTCTGAATAGGCAATCCTCCATGCATCTGTATTGCTTCTAAAGGTGTGTATGAAAGAACACCAAACCTATTTGTTCTCACATCAGAGCCCAGTATTAATTTTTACATGTAAAAACTCAAAAACATTGGAAAGAACTTTGGTTTGAGATAGCTAGAGAATCCCTGAATAATTGTGACATCAAAGATACATAGTTACAGGAAAAGGCATAATACTTGAATAGCATGTGGTAAAACAGTAGATCATCAGGTTATATAAATAATAGATTTTAGGAAAGAGAAATAATTAGCCTTAGTTAAGGTTTTATTGTTTTGAAGAGACAATTTGACAAAGGCAACTCTTATAAAAAGCAAATATTTAATTGGGGCTAACTTGTAGTTTCTGAGACTTTGTGCATTATTATCATGGTGGGAAGTATGATTGCAGTGTGCAGGCAGAAGGGAGACTGGAAAAGCTGTGAGTTCTACATCTTAATCCACAGACAGCCTAAGAAGTTGAGCCTAAGAAGTTGAGCATAGAACTCAAAGATTGTACCCAAGGTGACATACTTCCTCCAACAAGATCATACCTACTCCAACATGACCACATCTCCTAACAGTGAAATTCCCCATATACCAAGCACTGAAATACTTAAGTCTATGTGGGCCAAACCTATTCAAACTACCAGGCTGTTTATTTGGTGGTAAGTAGGGGAAATGGAAGAACTCACTTAATGTGAAAATAATCAAAGGAATGAAAGCCTTAGCTCTACGATTCAGAATCTGGTAATTTATGTACATGTAGTCTAACAGAAGAAATTTGCAATACATCGAGAGAATCTCCTTTTCACCCCTTGCTCAATTATCAGTACTATAATAGGGAAATGTCTTAAGAGAGGTTCTGTTATCTAATGTTACTCCTGGTAAAACAAGAAGCTCCTGTATTTTATGTCTACTAAGTTCCAAAAATCTTTCCTATTATTTTTACCTGTAGACAATCACCCGCAAAGACAATATAGGGTCAAAAAATTGTTACTTATGTATAAAATCATGGGAATATATATACATTTTCAGAAGAAAGGCCTGTGCTACAATCTGAAAAGTGAGGATTTTCCATTTAGCAAGAAGTGGAAGTAGAATAAGGGCAAAACCAGATGTATGTGAATTCATGTGGGGCATGGACAGAGACTAAATGGATAGGGTTGCTTTGGCTTAGCAAAACATTGGGATTTGGTCATATTCTTCATGCTCACCCAGTTAAGTACACCTAGAAAATATGTCAGTGGTGGGAAATTTCCTATATCTATAAGTATACTTTCAGGACATCTTAGATGCAACGTTCATTAACCTGAATAATTCACAAGATCTCTTTTGTAAGAACTGGTCACAGATAATCATTTATATCTAGTATCTATGGCTGGGTATAAATCTAGCCTTAAAATGACCATAGTTCTAGAGTGTACAATATATCAGCTTTTATTATACTATGTTTTACTTCAGCTATGTATATTGAACTGAGAAGTAACAGAGTCACACTACCCTTCTTTCCATACCCAGACAATTCCAAAACCAGAAGCCTAGGAAGATATTTTCTCCATTCACTTGACTCTTTTCTCTTTGTGTTATTTGTAATTCATTATCTTTTTTCTTTTTACCATAATTCTGCATTCATTAATGCATGTATTTTTTAAAGTGTTCTATATTGGCCAGTATATTTTGCTTACCTTTAACCCACTTTGAATATATTTTCATTGTATTGTAGATGTGCTGTGAATGTAACTTTTTTATGGTACTGTTTGCTACATTCTTCTCTCTCTGCAATGCTTGGAATCATGCATGACTCTGAACTCACAGAGTATGTGTTATGAAACTGAACTATACACACACCAGTTAGGAGAATTTGTCCCTTAACCTATTCATGATACAGTCCCATTTGTCATATATAAATATTGGTTATAAATACTAAGGAAAAAAGATACAATTAGCTGATATCCAAGCAACTCTTAGGCATAGACATGAGCAGCTTGGTCTTCATATAAGTCCCCTAACAAGAGGAGTTGGGACTCTCTCTGTTCTCTGTCATTGGACCACCTTTCTCCTACATTGACTGCCAGGTTGGCTATCAGTGGGAGATGATATCTCTATTTCTGCTGGTAAAAATATCCCATGGAGGGGTGGTACCCAAGAGGGGCTCCATTTCTATGAAGAGAATGGAGGGGGCAGTGGACAGAGGGATTTGTAAGTGTGGGACTAGGAAGAGAAGAGGGAGGGGTGCTGTGATAGGTATGCAACATGAATAAAAAGTATTAAAAGAAAACAACAAAAATGAAAGATGTATTTCAAGTCCTCAAATAAAACAGTTATTCTTCACCTCTCTGGCAAAAAACAAACAAACAAACAAACAAACAAACAAAAAACAGAGACTGAGAGTGGAAGCATGGAAATGATGTATAACAACAAGCAAGCAAGCAATCAAGTAAATTGACCATAAAGTTGAAAGAGAAGAAGGCAGAGTGTGTGAGAAGGTTTGGAGGGAAAGGGGGGAGTAGGACACGATCTAATTATAGCATATTCTCCTTTTTTGTCTTTTATTTATTTGTTTATTTATTTATTTACACTCCAGATTTTATTCCCTGCTTCTGGTCTACCCTCCTACTATTCCACATCCCATGCCTCCTTCCCACCTGCCTGTCGCCCCCACCCCCACCCAACCAGTCCTCTAAACTCCCTGGGACCTCTATTCTCTTAAGGGTTAGGTGCATCTTCTCTGGCTGAACACAGAACCTCCACTTTAGCTGTATATGTGTTGGGGGGACTCAGATCAGCTGGTGTATGCTACCTGGGTGGTGGTCCATTATTTGAGAGTTCTCAGGGGTCCAGGTTAATTGATATGGCTCGCCCTTCAGGGTTGCCCTTTTCCTCACCTTCTTCTAGATTTTCCCTAATTCAACCACAGGGATCAACAGGTCCTGTCCCATTTGTTCTGTTGGATACAAATATCTGCATCTGATACTTTCAGCTGCTTATTGTGTCTTATGGTGTGTAATCATGTTATGTCTCTTTTTGTGAGCACTTCATAGATTCAGTATTAGGGTCAGGCTTTGGGGCCTCCCCTTGAGCTGGATCACACTTTGGGCCTGTTTCTGGACCTTCTTTTCTTCAGGCTCCTCTTCATTTCCATCCCTGCAGTTCTTTCAGATAGGAGCAATTATGGATAAGAGTATTTACTGTGGGATGGCAACCCATTCCCTCAATTGATGCCCTGTCCTCCCACTGGAGGTGGGCTCTGCAAGTTCCCTCTCCCTACTGTCAGGCCCTCCCTTTGAGCCCTGAGAGTCTCTTACCTCCCAGGTCTCTGGTGCATTCCGCAGGCTTCCCTAAACATCCTACCTCCTGGGGTTGCCTGTTTCCCCTCTCTTCCCTGGTTCTCAGGACTTCAGTCCTTTCCCAATCAGGTTTTCCATTCCTCCCTAATTCTACTTTCCCTCCCATGTTCCTCCCAGGTCCCTCCCAGGTCTCTCTCTCCACACTTGTAATTGCTTTCTTCTCCCTCTCTAGTGTGACTGAGGCATCCTCACTTGGGCCATTCAGCTTGTGGACTATTTTTAGTTCTGTGGACTCCATCTTGGATATTCTATACTTGTGTGTGTGTGTGTGTGTGTGTGTGTGTGTGTGTGTGTGTGTGTGGCTAATATTCACTTATTAGTAAGTACATATCACACATGTCCTTTAGAGTCTGAGTTACCTCACTCAGAATATTTTCTAGTTCCGTCCTTTGTCCTGCAAAACTCAGGATGTCCTTGTTCTTAATAGCTGAGTAGTATTCCAATGTGTAAATGAACCACATTTTCTGTATCCATTCTTCTGTCATGGGATATCTGAGTTGTTTTCAGCTATCATAAACAAGGCTGCTATGAGCATAGTGGGGCATGTGCCCCTGTGGTATGGTGGGGCATCTTTTAGGTATATTACCAAGAGTGGTACTGCTGTGTTTTCAGGTACATCTATTTCCACATTTCTAAGGAACCTCCAGATTGATTTCCAGAGTGGTTGTACCAGTTTGCAATCCCACCAGCAATGGAGGAGTGTGTTCCTCTTTCTCCACATCCTTGTCAACATGTGTCACTTGAAGTTTGGATCTTAGCCATTGTGATTGGTGTAAGGTGGAATTTCAGGTTCGTTTTGATTTGCAATTTTCTGATCACTAAGGCCTTTGAACATTTCTTTAAGTGTTTCTCAGTCATTTGCAATTCCTCTGTTGTGAATTCTTTGTTTAGTTCTAGACCCCATGTTTTGATTGAGTTGTTTGGTTTTTGGTGTTTAGCTTCTTGAGGGCTTTATATATTTTGGATATTAGCCCTCTATTTGATATGGGGTTACTGAAGATTTTTTTTCCCAATCTGTAGGTTGTCGATATTTCTTATTGACTATGTTCTTTGCCTTACAGAAGCTTTGTAGTTTCACAAGGTCCCATTTATCAATTCTTTCTCTTAGAACATGATCCATTGGACTTCTGTTTAGGAAATTTCCCCCTTGTGCCAATAAGTTCAGGCTCTTTTCCAAAAGCAAATAAAGGAAATTAAATAGATACAAAAGAACTAATGCAGAAACTAATGTCTTTACTAAACACCAATAACAATGTTTTTGAGAAAATCAGCAAGAAAATAGTCCCATTCTCATCATTTCCCCATCATCCATCCATGAATATATCAAAAAATAAACCCAACTATAGAGGCAAAAAATCCTTTCAAAGGAAACTATAGAACAGTAAGAATCAAAATAAAGACTCTAGAAGATACACATTCATTCTTTCTGGGTGAGAAGAATTAGTACTGCTCAAATGTTTATATTATTAAACCAATCTACAGAGTCAACATAAGTCCCATCAATATCCTAATAATATTTTCACAGAGCTACGTTGGCATTTCTCATAATTCACACTTTAGCATGTGACAGATGGGTTAAAGGAGTACCAATAATAAGTGGTACCTCTCTTTTCTGTTTAAACTGAACTTCTTAGTGTGAACATTAATTATTTAAAGTGTCTAACTCTTTTTTTCTAAAATAGTCCCTCAGTTTTGACTACCTCATCACACATTCATTATATTTATGCTCATAACATAGTCTAACAAAGATGACAAATATTTCAATATTTCCTTTCTCAGAGTATTTTTAAAATTTATTTATTTATTCATTTCAAACACAATAGTAGCCCCTCTTCTCATTTCAGTACTCCCTCATTCAAGTCCCCCCCATTCCACCTTCCCTTTCTCAAACCCCCCCTCTGGGTGTCAATAATCCAGCACCTTCCACCGTGAAACTCCCTCCCATTGTCCTTTCTTCTCCCCTGTGCCCCACCGATTCCCTTCTCCCCTACCCTAAACATCAAGTAACTGCAGGACAAAAATATCCTCTGTCATTTTGGCCAGACAAAACTGTCCATTTAGGGGGCAGATCCACAGGCAGTCAAGCAACAGGCTAAAGTATAGCCCCTGTTTTCAGTTTTTTTGGGGGGGTTGGGGGAACCACATGAAAAACAAGCTGCTTATCTGATGTATGTGCAGAGAGCTAGGTTCAACCTGTGCTTGCTCTTTGGTTCATGATTCAATTTCTGGGGACCTTCTAGGGTCCAGTTTATTTGACTCTATTGGTCTTTGTCTTCACCAGGTCCCTCAATCTCTCTCCCAATTCTTCTGTGAGATTCCCTGAGCTCCATCTAATGTTTGGGTGTTTGTCTCTGCACTTCTTTCCATTGGCTTCTGGGTGGAACCTTTCAGAGGACAGTTATGCTAGGCTCCTGTCTGCAAGTGTAACAGAATATCATTAATAGTGTCAGGGTTTAGTTCTTGCCCATGGGATGGGTCTCAATGTGGTCATTGGTTGGCTATTCTCTTAGTCTCTGCTCTATATTTGTTCATTCAGATTTTATAGGCAGGACACATTTTACATTGAAGGCTTTGTGGGTGAGTTGCTGTCCTTAACCTTCCACTGGGAGTTCTGCCTACCCACAGGGCATGACCACTTTAGGATTCATATCTCCCACTGCTAGGCATCTCAGGTATAGTCTCCCCCATAGACCCTTTGGGGCCTCTCCCTATCCCAGGTCTCTGGCATATCCTATAGATTCCCCCCTCCTCCAAGTCAGTCACCCTTCTCTCTCCCTACATATGATCTCTCCCAGCCCCAACTCAGCCCCTCTTCCACTCAATTTCCTTCTTCCATTGAACTCACATATCTTTTGTTTCCCCTTCTGAGAAAGATTAAACCATCCTCCCTTGGGTACTCAAAGTTATTTGGCCTTTTTGGTCTATAGATTATAGCAAGGTTATTCTATACTTTATGGCTAATATCCACTTACAAGTGAGCACATAAAATGCATGTCTTTTTGAATCTGAGTTACCTCACTCAGGAAGATATTTTCTAGTTCCATTTATTTTTCTGTTAAATTCATGATGTCCTTGTTTTAATGGCTGAGTAGAAGTATTCCATTGTGTAGATATAAAGAATGTGTATATTCTTATACATTGTGTAGATATACATTTTCTGTGTAGATTTCTGTGTAGATAGAACATTGTATGTATCCATTCCTCAGTTGAGAGACATCTAGGTGGTTTCCAGTTTCAGGCTATTACAAATAAAGCTGCTATGATCATAGTGGTATGGAGCATCTTTCAGATATATGCCCAGGAGTGTTATAGCTGGGTCTTGAGGAGGAACTATACACAACTTGAGAGACCACCAAATTGATTTCCAGAGTGTTTGGACAAGTTTGCACTCCCACCAGCAGTGGAGGAGTATTGGGCTTGCTCCACAATCTCTTCTGCATGTGTTGACCTTTGAATTTTTAATCTTAACCAGTGTAGGGTAAAATCTAAGATTCCTTTTGATTTGCATTTCTCTGATGACTAAGGAAATTGATCATTTCTTTGGGTGCTTCCTGGCCATTCGAGACTCCTCTGTTGAGAGTTCTCTGTTTAGCTCTCTACCCTATATATTACTTGGCTTGTTTGGATTATTGGTGTCAAACTTCTTGAGTTCTTTATATATTTTGTATATTAGCCCTCTGTTGGCTGTAAAGTTAGTGAAGATCTGTTTCCAATATGTAGGCTGTTATTTTGTTTTAATGATGGTAATGTACAGAAGTTTTTCAGTTTCATGAGGTCCTATTTATGAATTCTTGACCTTAGTGCACAAACCATTGGTATTCTGTTTAGGAAATTGTCTCCTATATCAACAAGCTCAAAACTATTCTCTTCTTTCTGTTATATGTCGGATTTTACATTGAGGTCCTTTATTCATCTGGCCTTTCGTTTTGTACAGAGTGAGAAACATGGATCTATTTATATTCCTCTATATGCAGACATCCAGTTAGACCAGCACCATTGGTTGAAGATGTTCTCTCTTTTCCATTGTATGATATGTGCTTCTTTGTCAAAATTCAAGTGTCTATAGTCATGTGAGTTACTTCTGGGCCTTCTATTTGATTCCATTGATCTACATGTCTGTTTATATACCAATACACAGTTTTTGTGACTATTGCTCTGTAATAAAGCTTAAAGTTGGAGATAACGATACCTCCAGAAGTTTTTTTTTTTTTTTTTTTTATTGTACAGGATTAATTTAGTTGTCCTGGGTTTTTTGTTTTTCCATATGAAGTTGAGAAATGATCTTTCAAGATCTGTAAAGAATAGTGGTGGAATTTTGATGGGGATTGAGTTGAATCTGTGGATTGCTTTTGGTAAAATGGCCATTTTCAGTATGTTAATCCCACTAATCCATGAGCATGAGAGATCTTTCCATCTTCTGATATCTTCCTCAGTTTCCTTCTCTAGAGACTTGAAATTCTTCTCATACAGGTCTACACTGGCTTGGTTATAGTTACATCTCAATATTTTATGTTGTTTGGGGCTATTGTGAAAAGTACTGTTTCCCTAATTTCTTAGTCAGTCCATTTATCTCTTGTGTAAAGAAGGGCTACTAATTTCTTTGAAACAACTGTTTATCTATCCACTCTGCTGAAGGAGTTTATCAGCTGAAGGAGTTCTCTAATAGAGCTTTGGGGTTTGCTTATACATACTCTCACATTATATGTGAATGGCAATACTTTGACTTCCTTACCAATTTGAATCTCCTTGATCTCTTTTAGTTGTCTTATTGCTCTAGCTAGAACATCAAGTACTATATTGAAGAATTATGAGGATTGTTGACAGCCTTGTCTGCAATTTTAGTGGGAATTCTTTATGATTTTCTACATTTAATTTGATGTTGGCCATTGGCTTTATATTGCCTTTATTGTGTTCACTTATGCCACCTGTATCTCTCTTCTCTCCAAGACTGTTATTGTGAAGGGGTGTTGGATTTTGTCAAACAATATTTTGGCACCTAGTGAGATGACCATGTATTTTTTTTCTTCCAGTTTGTATATATGGTGAATTATGTTGATAGATTCTCATATACTGAATCACCCCTGCATCTCTGAGATGAAGCCTACTTCATCAAAGAGGGTGTTGTTTTTGATGTATTTTTGGATTGTGTTTTTGAGCATTTTTTTAAGTATTTTTACATCAATGTTCATAAGGGAAATTGGCCAGCAATTCTCTGTCTCTGTGTGGCTTAGGTATCAGAGTAATTGTGGCTTCATAGAATGAATTGGGTAGAGTACCTTCTGCTTCTAATTTGTGGAACAGTTTGAGGAGTATTGGTGTTAGCTCTTCTTTGGAAGTCTAGAAAATTTTGCACTAAATCCATCTGATCCAGAGCCTTTTTTCTATGGAAGACTTTTACTGACTGCTTCTATTTCCTTAGGGGTTGGTTGCAGGACTTTTCAAATTGTTTACCTGATCATAATTTAGCTTTGATAATTGGTGTCTGTCTAGAAAATCATGCATTTTATTTAGATTTTTGAATTTTGTGGAGTACAGCCTTTTGAAGTAAGACCAAATGATTCTTTGATGTTTTTCAATGTCTGCTTCTGTGTCGCCCTTTTATTTCTGATTTTGTTAATTGGAATCTCTCCCTTTTAGTTCATTTGGCTAAGGATTAGTCTATCTTCTTGATTTTAAAAAATAACCACCTCCAGTTTTCATTGATTCTTTGTATTTTTCTCTTTTTTTCTCATTGATTGATTTAATTATATCCTGCAATCTACCCTTAGTTGTGTGTCTTAGATTTTTCTTTTTCTTCTTTTTCTTCTTCTTTTTCTACAGCATTCATATGTACTTTTAATTCATTAGTATAAAGATTCTCCAATTTCTTTGTTTGTTCGTTTGTTTGTTCAGTGTGGAATAGAGTTAATTAATTAATGACATAGGGAAGGGAGTTAAGAGAGTAGCAGAGGCAGTGAGAGAGAAAGAGTAGAGAAGTGTAGAATTAGAAGAATAGAGGAGTAGAGGCCAGCCATTAGCACTTGGAGAAAGAGTGGGGAAGGGAATAGGGAGAAAGGAAGGAAGGGAAACAGAAAGAACAAGAGAGCAAAAGTGCAAGAGCATCTACAATTTCCTTTGAAGGCAATAGAAGCAGTCACTAAAAGTCTTCCATCCAAAAAGGGCCCTAGTCCAGGTGGCTTTAGTGTGGAGTTTTATAAGACTTCCAAAGAAAAGCTAACACTGCTAGGAAATTTTCTCTTAGCACTGCTTTTATAGTGTCCCATAAATTTGGATATATTGTGACCCTCATTTTCAATTAATTCTAAAAAGTCTTAAATTTATTTCATTATTTCCTCCCTGACCCAGTGATTACTGTGTAGAGAATTGTTCAGTTTCCACGAATATGTAGGTTTTCTGTTGTTTCATTTTGTTCTTGGAGTCCAACTTTAATCCATGGTAATCTTATAAAATGCATGAAGTTATTTCAGTCTTCATGTATATGTTGAGATTTGCTGTTGTGACTTTTACATGGTCAATTTTGGAGAAGGCTCTGTGAGGTGCTGAGAAGAATGTATATTCTTTTAAGGTTGGGTGAAATGTTCTTTAGATATCTTTTAGGTCCTTTTGAATCATAACCTCTATAAGTTTTGTTATGTCTCTGTTTAGTTTATGTCTTACTGACATGTTCATTTGTAGGACTGTGATGTTGAGGTCTCCCACTATTAATTTGTGGAGTTTGATTGTGATTTAGCTTTAGTAATGTTTCTTTTACAAATATGAGTGACCTTGCATTTGGCACATAGGTCTTCAAAGTTGAGATTTCTCTCAGTGGATTTTATCCTTGATGAGTATGAAGTGGCATTCCCTGACGCTTTTGATTACTTCTATTTGAAAGTCCCTTTTACTAGGTATTAGATTGTCTACCCCAGCTTGTTTCTTAGGCCCATTTGTTTGGAAAACTTTTTCCAGATATTTATCCTGAGATAATGACTATCTTTCTTGCTGAGATGTGTTTCTTATATATAGCAGAAGGATGGATTCTGTTTATCCATCTATTCTCTTAACCTGTGTCTTTTTATTAGGGAATTGAGTCCATTGATATTGAGAGATATTAATGACCAATGATTGTTACTTCCTGTCATTTTGGTGTTAGTGATGAGGGTATGTGTGTGTTCTATTAATTTTCATAATGGGAAATTATTTATTTCTTTTGTTTTCTTGAGTAGGGTTAGCCTCAATGGTCTAGAGTTTTCCTTTTAGTATCCTGCCTAGGTATGTGTTAGTGGAAAGTTACTGTTTTAATTTGGAATTATTTTGTCATGGAATATCTTGGTTTCTCTGTCTATGGTGAATGAATGTTTTGATGGGTGTAGTAGTCTTGGTTGACATTTGTGGTGTCTTTGGGTCTGCTAGACCTTTGCCTATGCCCTTTTAGCTTTTAGAATCTCAGATGAAAAATTGGATGTAATTCTGCCTTTATATCTTACTTAGCCTTTTTCCCTTGCTTCCTTTAAAATTCTTCCTTTCTTCTGTATATTTAGTGTTTTGATTATTATGTGACAGGAATATTTTCTTTTCTAACCCAATCAGTTTGGTGTTATGTTTGTTTCTTGTACAGTTATAGGTATCTATTTCTTTAGGTAAGAGAAATTCTGTTCTATAATTTTATTGAAGATGTATGTCCCTTGTTCTGGAAATCCTCCTCATGTTCTCCTCTTCTTACTCCCTCTCCTTCTTCTTCTATTTCTATTATTTTTGGTTTGGCCTTTTTATAGAATACAAGATTTCTTGAATGTTTTGTGTAACAGACTTTGTAGGTTTTGCATTTTCATTGACTGATATATTGATTTGTTCAATTTGTGTCTTCTATACCTGAGATTTTCTCTTCCATCTCCTATATTCTTTTGGTGATGCTTACATCTGTAGTTCCTGTTCTTCCTGCTTCCCCATCATGGCATTGAGGCATTGAGTCTTCAGAGAACCAAGGGTCTTTCCTCCCACTGATGTACTACAAGGTCATCCTCTCCTATATATGTGCCTGGAGCCATGGATTGTTCCATGTGTACTCTTTGGTTGGTGGTTTAGTCCCTGAGAGCTCTGGGGGGGGGGTCTTGTTGGTTCATATTGTTGTTCCTTCTGTGGGTCTGCAACCCCCTTCATCTCCTTCAGTCCGTTCTTTCACTCCTCCATTGGGGACGCCATGCTCAGTCCAGTGGTTGGCTATGAGCATCTACCTCTGTATTTGTCAGGCTCTCAGGAGAGAGCTATATCAAGCTCCTGTCATCATGCACTTCTTTGCCTCCACAATTGTGTCTGAGTTTGGTAACTGTTATGGGATGGATCTCCAGGTGGGACAGTATCTGGATGGACTTTCCCTCTGCTCCACACTTTGTATCTCCTCCCATGAGTATTTTATTCTCCCTTTTAAGAAAGACTGAAGTATACACTTTGGTCTTCCTTTTTCTTGAGCTTCATGTGGTCTGTGAATTTTATCTTGGGTATTCTGAGCTTTTGAACTAATATCCACTTATCTGTGAGTTGCATACCTTGTGTGTTCTTGTATGATTGGGTTGCCTCACTCAGGATGATATTTTCTAGTTCCATCCATTTGCCTAAAAATTTCACGAAGTCATTGTTTTTAACAGCTGAATAGTACTCCACTGTGCAAATATACCACATATTCTGTATCTATACCTCTGCTGAAGGACATGTGGGTTCTTTCCAGCTTCTTGCTATTATAAATGAGGCTGCTATTAGTCATCTCATTTTCCCTGGTATTGGCTGTATGATCCACATGTCAGCAGGACTTCTCGGCGAGCTGCGGGCCCTACCCTACAATAGAGGTCAGGATGCTTTCAGGCTGTGTCCCAGTCAGACCCACCTGAGGTAGTGGTGAGATCTGACTAGTATGGTAGTTGGACAGGGATCCAATCTGGTTGGTTTGGGAGGCCCCTAAGTTTTCCTCAGGGAGGCAGGAAGCTTTTGCAAGGCTCCTCCTGACTGAGCAGCAAGGCCAGAGCTAAACAATGGGACTTAGGAGAAAATGTCTTCTGCTCACCTCTGCAGACTCTCGATATTTTTTACTTATGTAAGTATTTAACAGCAAATATGAAATAGGAGTGCAAGATATTGCAAATCTGGTTAAGTTCTGGACTCTTTAAGAACATGTACAAGGAGTATATTGCTCTTGGTGCTTAGNAATGATATACTAGAAGTGGTAACTTATTAATCAAAAACTGACAACAGTTTATTTTGCAAAGAAAGCAATCAGATGACCTGAATAGAAATTGTAAAGGTTAAAAGTCAAGAGAATGATTTAAGTTGGCAGTGACACCACACTAAGAAAGCAATAGTTACATGAAAAGAACTTAAACAAGTAAATAAGTATAGTGATGTGAGAATATGATAGATTAAAATATTTTATAATATGGTATAACACATTTCAGTGTCATGTGAAAATGATCTGAAGGTACGGATATTTGAAAGCCTGAGGAAATTAATCTCAAATGAAGAAGTTACAGTATTAAATATTGGACTGTTGTAAAGAAGAGAACAGGTCCCCTTCCGGTCTGCTCCAGCACCAGGTCACCTAGGGTGCAGAGTGGGCAGACACCCCCATGGTCCCTAGAGGACTGCCCAAGAGATCTTAGGATCACTGGTGAGTGGAACACATCATCTGCTCCAATCCAATTGCACATTGGACCTGAGACAGCACTAGGGCAGCAGAGAAGGGGTCTGACTAGAGGCACAAGACCCTTCCTGTCTGTACCAGCACCAGGTCACCTAGGGTGCAGATTTGCAGACACCCCCATGGTCCCTAGCAAACTGCCCAAGTGATCTTAGGATCACTGGTGAGTGGTACACAACTTCTGCTCCAATCCAATCACACATGGGACCAGAGACAGCACTAGGGAAGCAGAGAACCAGCCTGACCAGGGGCACAAATCCCTTTAAGTCTGCACCAGCACCTGGCCACCTAGGGCACGGTTTCAGGGACACCCTGAAGGTTCCTAGCAGACTGCAAAGGCGATCTTAGGATCACTGGTGAGTGGAACACACCAGCTGGTCCAATACAATAGTGATGGGCCTGTGACAGCAGGAACAAGGACACCAGAGCCTTTCCTGACCAGAGGCTCAGGTTCCTTTTAATCAGTTCAGGTTTTCTTTGGTTTCAAACAGAGCAGACAACTCCATGGTCCTCAAAGGAAACACCATTTCCAGGCACTGCAACATGCCCAGGATCTTAGGACAACAGGATCCCAGGATAACAGGAGATGGGTCAGACTAGTATTTGAGTGTCTCAGAGAAGCTTGACTGCCAAGAAATCAGACACACCCAGAATCTCAGGTTCACAGGAGCCCACAATTAAAGAATCACAGAGAAATCTGGACTCTGAGAAGTCCTGAATCAA
>NC_034594.1:312151-321283 GCF_900095145.1 Mus pahari | reverse complement strand
TAAGGAAGTGAAAGATCTGTATGTTAAGAACTTAAAGTCTCTGAAGAAAGAAATCAAAGAAGATCTCTGAAGATGGAAATATCTTCCATGCTCATAGATTGTCAGGATCAACATTGTGAAAATGGCTATCTTGCCGAAGCAAGCTACAGATTCAATGCAATTCCCATAAAAATTCCAACTTAATTCTTCAACGAGTTAGAAAGGGCAATTTGCAAATTCATCTGGAATATCAAAAAACTTAGGATAGCAAAAAATCTTCTCTGGTGAAACCACCATGCCTTACATAAAATGTACTACAGAGCAATTGTGATAAAAACTGCATGGTACAGGTATAGTGACAGAAAGGTAGACCAATGTAATAGAATTGAAGACTCAGAAATGAACCCACACAACTATGGTCACTTGACCTTTGACAAGGTAGCTAAAACCATCCAGTGTAAAAATGACAGCATTTTCAACAAATAGTGCTGGCACAACTGGCTGTTATCATGTAGAAGAATAAGTATTGATCCAATCTTATCTCCTTGTACTAAGGTCAAGTCTAAGTGGATCAAGGAACTCCACATAAAACCAAAAACACTGGAACTTAAAGAGGAGAAAATGGGGAAAAGCTTCGAAGATATGGGCACAGGGGAAAAATTCCTTAATAGAACTGTAAAGGCTTGTGCTGTAAGATCAAGAAAAGACAAATGGGACCTCCTAAAATTCCAAAGCTTCTGTAAGGCAAAAGACACTGTCAATAAGACAAAAAGGCCACCAACAGATTGGAAAAGGATCTTTACCTATCCTAAATCAGATAGGGGACTAATATCCATTATATGTAAAGAACTCAAGAAGACAGATTCCAGAAAACCAAATAACCCCCTTAAAAAAACGGGGTACAGAACTAAACAAAGAATACTCAACTGAGGAATATCGAATGACTGANAAACACCTAAAAAAAATGTTCAACATCCTTAATCATCAGGGAAATGCAAATCAAAACAACCTTGAAATTCCACCTCACACTACTCAGAATGGCTCAGATCAAAAATTCAGGTGACCAGGTGACGGCAGATACTGATGAGGATGTGGAGAAAGAAGAACACTCCTCCATTGTTGGTAAAACGGCAAGCTTGTAAAACCACTCTTAATCAGTCTGGTGGTTCCTCAGAAAATTGGACATAGTACTACGGGAGGATCCAGCAGTACCTCTCCTAGGCTTATATTCAGAAGATGCTCCAACTGGTAATAGTTCCTCTATGTTCATAGCTGCCTTATTTTTAATAGCCAGAACCTGGAAAGAAATGAGATGTTCCTCAACAGAGGAATGGATATAGAAAATGTCTTACATTTACACAATGGAGTACTACTCAGCTATTAAAAACAATGAATTTATGAAATTCCTAGGCAAATGGATAATCTGGAGGGTATCATCCTGAGTGAGGTAACCCAATCACAAAATAACTCACATAATATGCACTCACTGATAAGTGGATATTAGCCCAGAAACCTAGAATACCCAAGATACAATTTGTAAAACAAATGAAACTCAAGAATAAGGAAGACCAAAATGTGTACACTTTTCCCCTTCTTAGAATTGGGAAAAAACTCCCATGGAAGGGGTTACAGAGACAAAGTTTGGAGCTGAGATGAAAAGATGGATCATCCAAAAACTGCCCCAGCCAGGGGTCCATCCCATAATCAGCCACCAAACACAGACACTATTGCATACACCAGCAAGATTTTGGTGAACAGTTCCTGATATAACTGTCTCTTGTGAGGCTATGCCAGTGCCTGGCAAACACAGAAGTGGATGCACACAGTCAGCTATTGGACGGAACACAGGGCCCCCAATAGAGGAGCTAGAGAAAGTGCCCAAGGAGCTGACTGGGTCTGTCTGCAACCTTATAGGTGGAGCAACAATATGAAATAACTAGCACCCCCAGAGCTCATGTCTCTAGCTGCATATGTAGCAGAAGATAGTCTAGTCAGCCATCATTGAGAAGAGAGACGCCTTGGTCTTGCAAAGTTTATATGCCCCAGTACAGGGGCATACCAATGGCCAAGAAGGGGGAGTGGGTGGTTGGGTAGGGGAGTGGGGGAGGGGAGGGTGTAGGTGACTTTGGCGATAGCATTTAAAATGTAAATGAAGTAAATACCTAATAAAAATTGGGAAAAAAAGGAAAAAAAAGAAGAGAACAGGTATGACAGAAAGCATGGAGTAGTGGAGGGCAACCTTAGAGGCAGGGCAGTTAGAGATAAGGCCATAGATGGTATTCGTCTAATAAAGTGATGGTTTTGTGAACCCAGGAAACTATGATAGCTATGGTGTGGCAACTCTGAGAATGGAATATAGAATCTCCCATTGTAGTCAATGTAACTGACATCCCTAGCTGAGACATTCTGAAATCTACTTCTAAATTTTCCCTGCAAAAGAGTTTCCCATAGCAAACAAAAAAAATGAAATTCACCTGAATTGGCGAAGCATGCAAACTTCTGGGAGGTATGAACCCACTGACAGGGCAACCCTGGCTCAGATTCCAAGATAGACTTTCGTAAGTTTCCTTTGAACTAGAGTTTTCAATCTTTCTAATATTGACCCCCTTTAATACAGTTTCTCTTGTTTTGGTAATCCCAATCATAAAATTACTCCATTGTTATTCCATAACTGTAATTTTGATACTGTTATAATCATAAAATAAATATCTGATATGCAGGATATCTGATATGTAACCCCTGTGAAAAGGTCAACTCCCAAAGGGGTCACAACCCATACGTTGAGAACTGCTGCCTTGGACAATATGTACAGTCTTCTCAGATTCTTCACTTGAAGGAATTTCTCTTTTTCCCTTGATCCCTTTCTCCCCTCTATCATCTTAACTCATGACCCTCGCTGCATAAATGTCTGATAAATTATTAATTCTCCAAACTCCTTCACTATTTCCTCATAGCTATTTCCCTGGTGTTTGGCATGGTTAATCCCATTTAGCATTAGTTTCTTGGAGAAATTGAAATAACAGAGAAAGAAAGGAACAGATGGAGAAATCAAGGATTCGACCCATATTTATGACCTATGCTCCTAATTAGTTAGAAATGGTATTCTCAGAAATAGAAGGAGTCTAAATCTGGGCCATTGCTGATAAATTTTATTTAATATAGGTTGAATTTTTAACCTTTTCATCTTATTCTCCTCTATAATCTTCACTCTCTCCCCTCCCCACTCTCTCTCCCCCTTTATCTCACTCTTACATGTGAAAACACACACAAACACACACAATACAACACACTTTGAGCAATAACTAATAATTGTATTTGTTCTTAAATAGTCTAACCAAATTTTGCTATGTTCTCATTTTTTATCGTACTCTTCATTACTACTTGATTGACACTACATAACTCATGACATCTCTCAGTGATCAATTACAAAGGGGATTTTTCTTGACAGGGATGGAGAAGAGGTGAGTTGTACTTCATAGTGTGCAGATCTCAAAGGATGGTCAGGGCTTTAAAAATGTTTCAGTATTCACTTACATTCATTTCTCTCTTAGTAGAGGGAAAGACAAGACTTTAATATAAAAAAAAGTACAGGACAGATGTTTGGAAATTTCAGCTCCTTCTCTGATGATTAAAAAGGCTGTTATAAGTACTTCCCTGAGAACATCCACTCAGCCCAGGTCAGCGGAAAATGCCTTTGCTTCAGTGTATCCCAGAAGCTGTTTATAGTATTACACAGCTGGGCTTAGTTGTTTCAGACTTTGCCATACTGATGACTATGGGGCTTCCTGACTTTGCTAGTTGGAAAAAGATCAGTCCAGTAGATATTTGGGAAATCAAGATGTTTGGACACCAGGTTGTCCTATCTCAAGTGAAGGTGTTGATGATTCAAACCACTCCTGGTTGTCTAAAAATGGGTATATTTGGAAGAAGAGGCTGTGCCTGACTCTTTCATCTACTTTTGTGACCAGTTCCTCCTGGTGGGTTGCCTTGTCCAGCCTTGATATGATGGCAAGTGCCTGATCTTATTATAGCTTATTCTGCTGTGTTTGCTGGATGTCCCTGGGAGGCCTGCCCTTCTCTGGGGAGGGATGAGTCTTGGGGAGAGAAGAGGTAAGTGGAAGAGGCGAGAAGTAGAGGAGAGAGGGGAAATTGCAGTTTGGATGTAATATATGAGAAATGAATAAACATGTTTATATAAAATGTCAGCTTCCCTTTAAAAATTCAAACTTAATTCAAATTATAACATTAAATATGGATACATCTGTTGCTTTTATGCCTGAGATACACGAATTTTAAATTTTTATTTGGTAGACAAAGAATGTCTAGTAGTGAAACAGTGGTTGATTGGCATCAACTAAGAAATGGTCGTTAAAGCATGGAATCCATATCTAGAAAATGACATGTTGACTCACAAGGGAAAGAATAATCCGTGTTATTAGCAAAAAATGCAATGTAGAACATCTTAGCATTTTTCTTTCATTCCTGAAGATGAAAAATCAGTTTGAAATTAGATATAAATTATATAAAATACAAATCAATTTAGAACTACAACTTGAAAATTACTGTAAAGGAAACTAGTATGATCTTGAACTAAGGGAGTGATGAAAAGCAGAATGCTTCAGAGTGTAGAAATATTTGAAATACCTGTGGGGTGTTGACTTTCAAATGTAGGCTAGAAGTCCACCCAGAAAAGCATTCATGAAGTATTTCTAAGCAAGAAAACAGCATAAGTCAAATGTCCTCTTCCTGTTATGACCTACAGTGAAAGAAATGCACACACACTATCATTAGATTACATAGCATCCCCACCTCCCAATGGCATTTTAAACTGAAAACTTTCAGTGACATTAGACTGCTCAGTTATTTGGAAGTATGTCTCCAATCTTTGAATGGCAAGACCTCCTAGTGTTTGTTAGCTCTATGGCCTACTCCTCCAGAACCATTATGTAATAACTATCTATTCAATATGTGTATATTAATCTCACACTATTTCCTTACATCTGCAATTTTTATTCTTCCAGAAGGCTTCTATGTGTGTATATCTTACCATTACCCCTAACTACACACTCCACCTAGCTAATTTCTTGTTGCTGCTATTGTTGTTCTTAGACAGGTGTTCTCTTTGTAACCCTAGCTACCCTGGACCTTACTCTATAGATTAGTATTTCCTCTAACTCATAGAGATCCTCCTGCTTCTGCATCCTGACTGCTGTGATTAAAGGGATGCACCACCATGCCTGGCTTAATCATTATTCCCCTTTTGATATCAGTTCTACCTATTTCCTCAGGGTAACTTCATATAATTAATTTGTTCAGTTAACTGAACAAAAGCTCATATTAAGTTTGTAATTATAACAATGTCTCTCCCATCTACTACTCTATGGGAGTAGGGGAAGTGGCACATTTGGCTTTTTTTTTTTTTTTTTTTCAGTGAAAGCCTAACCATTAAGTATACAACAAAATGCTCGGTAAACATTTATGAAGGGGTCAAGTAACTTGTCAGTGAAAGTATTTGTGGTAAGCTGGACAACTCGATAAAAAGAGATGCATTTGAGTGGTTTCTGTGTCCAGTGCTCAAAGTTCTGTATCATTTTGCTCTCTAGCTATAAAATGGGATCATTATAAAATTTCCCCATGTTGGACCTCCCCATTCTCAGAGAAGAAGGGGAGGGGTCAGGGAGAGGCTTATAATGAGAAACTGGGGAAAGAGGGGGCTGTGATCAGATGTAAAATGAATAAATAAATGAATTAATAGAAAAAAATTTTCCCCAAGATGACACTTGGAATAAAGAAAAAAAAAAAAAACAAATCTTAAAATATCCTGAACACTTGCTAGATCTATACTATATCAAACATGTGATTGCCACTGTTAAATAGATGTTAACACCAACACTATAGCCTTCCCACTCTGGCTGCTGAGTAATTTTGAATTGACTCCCACTATAAAAATATTATATACCTACAAATTCTTTTTATTGTCAACATACCTCAAACCAATGCACACTTTCTCCATACTTGCATATATACATCAAAGTACAACCTTGCTACCTTCCACAATACTACCACTACCCTATTTATATTATCATCAAATGCCCTTACTCTGAGTGTGTGTGTGTGTATTTATATACATATATTAGAATGTATATTGTGAGCATTATATAAATATATTCTAAAGTGTTCATTGAGTATATAGCCCCTTATTTTCTGTTGTGGTACATGCACAGTTTTCTTTAATTGAATCTTACAACTTCTAAAATACTCTATAACAAATATGCCATGAACATTATATTTTGTGTGTGATTATAGGAAGCCCATGTATAGGCTTTCCCAAATGAAGTTTCATGCAAGTGTGAAATATAAGTGTATTTTCCAAACAGGTCTGTTGATTCTGCATTCAATTCTTTCTGGTAGAATGGAAGTATGCCCCAGTGGCATGGCTTTAGCCCTCTTATTTGGTCTCCACCCTCACTTTAAACCCCTAGTTAAGTAGCACAGTGGCTTTTCACCTCTGTGCCTGGTTCATCTGGCCCAATAGTGCTCTTTCTCCCAATTTGCCCACACTGAATCATGAACACTAAATGAAGCGAATAATTTGGTGCATTGTTGGGGGGTGGCATGGGGGTGGAAAGGGGAGGGGACAGCTGACAGTGAATGGTGTCAGCTGCAGAGGCAGCAGAAAAAGCCGACATCTTAATAAAACAGCCTCAGGCAAAATCCCATTAAAGCCTTCAGAAGGTTGTTTCCCTGCAGTTGAGCAGGTAGGCGTTGAGCACTACGAGGCAGCCCTGAGTGCTCTCAGGGAGCCCAGTTCAAAAAAAAAAAGAGTGCTTTTTTTTTTTCTTATTATAAATCATCCACCAGCATAACTCCTCAGAGTCATCTGCAAGGCAGAGAGAAATAGAGGCAGCATAGGAAAGAAGTATAGAGGAAGGGAGGATGTTGGGGAAAGAACTGTATAAAAGGGTGGACAGAATTCCTCTGTCACTGCAGGAACAGTGAGAAGGCTGCTTGTGCACCCATTAGTAGTGGAGTGAAGACCCCAGGCTGACCTTTGGAGAGGCAAGGAGGCAAGGAAACAGTCAAAAACAGAGGCAGAATGATAATGAGAAGGAGACACCCAAGAAGTTCATTGTCTGGCTGGCTTAAAGAAAGATGCTGCATTCCTTGTAAGCAACACTGGCCTGTGAGCTGAACACTGCTGAAAAGCATAACAGTTGCTCTTGAGAAAGGATGACAGGCATGCCATAGACCTATAGTAAACCATGAACATTTGCACATGTATGCCTCTCTCCAATCCACACCCTCAATACAAAGCAACAGAGGTAACAGGAAGTGCTCCCAAATATTTTTTTCATGTTATCATAGTATGCCCACAAGCGCTTTGTCTGCAGCATGTTTGCTGGCTGGCACCTAAGGTTTACAAAGCTAAAAATAAAAAAATAAAAAGAAATGGATTGTCATTGACCTAGCACCTGCTCCAGCATTCAAGAGTCCTTCTCTGAGGAAGTTCATTAACAGGTGTACAAAATATCCCCACTGTTACTGCAATAGGTCTTTTGTTATTTTTAACAGAATGACATTTGTTTATAAGCACTACAATTAACATAAGCACAGTCTTTTTAATTGTTGTGAAGCTTACTACCCTTTAGTTGGTGGAAGTTATAGTACCCCCTAAAGGGAGGATCGCTTGTTAAGTTAGCATTATTTAATAATAACTAAATTAAAGTTTGCTTAAATGCAGGCATCTTTCACTACGTACAGTTTGTATGGTCCTGACAAATGTGTAGATCTAAAGTCATTCTAAATTCAATCACACTCGAATATAGAAAAGTTTTGTATTTAAATAACAAATATTAGGAATTAAATCCTCAGTTAAGTAAGACACCTGACTCTAGGTTTATTTTGGTTGTTAGTTTAATGCAGATTTTCCTTATTAGGTTTTTCCAAAGATTCGAAGCTAAATAATGCATATTCGATGTTACAGGTTTCAGCTTTAGTCTTTAGCAAATTCGATAATCAGTCCCCAGCCCAGCTCTAAACAGGTTTAACAGATGTAGATCTTTAATCCTATTAACGTGAGTGAGTTTTTTGCCTGTTAGGTAAAGTTTGAGGCTCTTTTTCCAGCCTATCATTCCTCTGTCTCTCTGTAACACCCTGCTAGCCTCAGCTGTAAGCAAGAGAAATAAGGGCATTGATCAAGTCTAAGAAAAGTGAACAGAAAATCAATTTTCTAATTCTCTATTGCAGTTATGTGGCATCTAAATCTCAGGAGTTCTTTCCTCTTTATTTCTTTTTTGAAAAATTCTGTTCTTTAATTTTTAAAATATACTCCAGCATTTCTTTTATTTTGAAATATGTTCCTTATTCAAATGAATATTTGTTTTAATATCCTAAGTGGGGACTTAGAAAAAATTCTATATTTCTGGTCTTGTCTTTCACTTAATAAGAAAACTCAAGATATAACATGTGATTTGAGTAGGCCTGAGTAATATTATATTGCTCTATTGAATTTTTATACAGGATACCTCAAGGGTGTATTAGCGTCAGAGTCTATATGACCCAAGAAGATAGACACTCACCTATTACTCTGGATAACTTATTTCCAGCTAGTAGGGTCTATATGAGCTCACTGGATCCACAAAGCTTCACTGGGTATATTGGTTGTATAGGGGTCGGAGTGACATTCAATAAGTATAGAATCCTTAGTGATTTTCCTCATTGCTGTTATATTTATAGTTGAAGTGAAATGTTATTTTGCTGTTGGTTATAAAATATGACATGTCACTGGAAAAAAAGATAAAAGATTGACGGTTCAGGAGTTGGGTGTCTTTAGTTATTCCAAGGCTTAGCTTGAAGAACATTTGGTTTGCCTATAAACATATCAGGTAACAACTAAATCCATCATGCTGTGGTATGAGACACAAAGCTGTCTTCCAAGAGAAAGGCTATTTAATAGGGAGAGACCTCTAGTGTTTAAACCTCCAACTGCACTTAAAACTGTGACTAGCTAATGAACCCTCAGAGAAAACAGGATACATTGAGGGCATAGGGGTTCATGATCATATCTAGAAGATTTCTCTCCAAAGGCCTAGTGATGCCTAGACTCTGAACTACACACACATACATGGAGAGAGAGAGAGAGAGAGAGAGAGA
>NC_034594.1:287659-311811 GCF_900095145.1 Mus pahari | reverse complement strand
GAGAGAGAGAGAGAGAGAGAGAGAAGAGAAGAGAAGAGAAGAGAAGAGAAGAGAAGAGAAGAGAAGAGAAGAGAAGAGAAGAGAAGAGGAGTAGAGGCTTGCCATGAACACATGGAGAGAGAGGGGGAGGGGAATTGGGAGAGATGGAGAGCAACAGCAAGAGGAGAAAGCAAGAGCAATAGAGCAAGAAAGCATCTGCATTGTCTTCAACCAATTTCTCAGGCACATTGGATGACCATGATGGTACATTTTAAAGTCCCAGAGTAAGAATTTAAGTAGAGGGAGATCACTGGACATGTATTCTACCAGGTTTTTGTGGAGTAGAGCAAACAGATTCTCCTTTTCTTCCATAATAAAAATTCTTAGGCAAAGACTTGAACCATTTGCCTTGTATCATATATGTATTGCTGACCTGATCGGGCTCAGAGAATAATAACAGTTCTACTACTTCATTAGATAAATCACAGGACAACTGTAAAGGAATGAGAGATGGGTGCTGTTGACTTTCCTGGTGTGCCACTGCAGAAATGGGAGAGTAACTGTCCTCAAAAACTGTTGTAAAAGAATGTCATAAAAATACATATTTGTTATAACTTCTTTTCCCCCATCTCAGAGCATTTTTGGTATATAATTTTCTTCTGTGTATATGTTGAATTTCATATGTTTATCTATTTGATCAGTAGTAGTAATATTCAGTGCTTAAAATTCTTCACTATAGGCCAAGATACAGTCTATCTATCTATCTATCTATCTATCTATCTATCTATCTATCTATCTATCTATCTGTCTGTCTGTCTGTCTATCTATCTATCTATCTATCTATCTATCTATCTATCTATCAATCATCTGTCTCCTCACATACGAAGATTCTTGCAATATAATATGGTATATGTTGTAATGAGCCACAGAGATCTTTAATGAGATACCTGTTACCAGGGTTAGAACCAATATAAGCAGGCAGAAATTTAAGCTCACTGCTCTGCAGGAATTGCTTATCATTTGGAGAGCTACTCTACCCAAAGCCATGTCTGAAATCAATTCCATTCATATCTAATGTCTGATTAATGTGTTCTTAAAAAATACTTGTCATCTTATCTAACTAAACATATCCAAAAGAATATTCTAGCTTGATATCTTCCTCAAAAACTTATCCAAATCTTACATTGGATATGTATTATGTAATTTCTGCTGCTCAGTTCTGCTTCTTCACCTTCCTTTTGTAACTCTGAATTCCAACAAAACATTTCAGTAAATCGCTTGTGTTGTGTTCTCCTCAAAGCATTTCCTAAGGAAGGGAGTACTTAATACAGATGACTCAAATATCTCCCATTTGAAAATGAGGAAATGAAGGTACAGGAAGGATTAAGCCTTTCTCTTTCCAAACTGAAACTTTGTACCATTATATTTATATATATACACAAATATAATAGTTTTCCTAACAGTAATGTTTTGTATTATTGTCTCATTGTATTATATACATGCATATAATGGGTTTTTGATCAAATCTACCCCCAATCCCCTCCCAAGTTCATGTGTTCTTTTACCTAGAGTCTAATTAATACTGCCTGTATGTGTGTGGGTGGAGGGCCATCTGCTGGAGGTAAGATTTTTGCCCCAATCACTAATGTCATAAATGGCAGGACTAATGCAAAGAATCTAGGTCCCCTATCCCAAAACACTGTTCCCTGATGCTTGAACTTGCCTGGGTAAATTCTGGTTTAGCACCAAGCTCCACAGTGTGAGTATAGGACATATGGCCTGGGGCATTAACTGAAGACCTCAGAAGAGATAAAGAAGGGACCGCTAGGATGAAATGTCACTGCTGTGCTCTGCATACAGATAAGGAGCCCTGACATTTGGAGAGTAGGACAAGATTTCTTTTTCCTACATAAATGTGCAGCATGTACTTTACAAAAACAGTCATAAAATATGAAAATATGTGCTCAATCTCTTCAATTAGAGAGGTTTTGAAGGTAGTATTTATGACTACATCAGTTTCATTACCTTGAAGTTAAATCTTTATCGAGGGAAGATTGTGAAGGAGAAGCATTAATCTAGGAATTATATATGACCTTGAATGAGTTTTATTTCAATATGGTAATCTTGTCCTCTCACTAAATGAACATTCTATAAGTGTGTATAGTTTACCTAGAATTCCAAGGCGCATCTGCCTGTTGGTCTCCATTCTCCCTCGGATCCCCATCTGTGACTGCTTTCTCCTGTATTCTGCACCTGTTCTCTTGGCCTCCATATTCTGAGGGAAAACAAAAATGTGGTTGTAATTATGTCATTAGGTATTTTGAGATCTGCACACAAACATTCTGCATGTGTCATTGGCTTGGTATTCAGGAAACAGTGCAACAGCCTCTATCCCCCATCTCTATTCATCCCTTTCTTTCCCTCCGTGACTATCTCTCTCTCTCCCCCCTCCCTCCACCCTCTCTCTCCTTTTTCTTTTTCTCTTACTTTTGTTCGTGTCAGTGTATGAAGAAAATTTCAGAATGCTGAAAAGCTTGTGAAGCTAAATTATGAAGTGAATATATTCTTAGAAGCATGGATAATTTTCTGTTTGTACATATTATATCACAAAGCAATTGCTAATCATTCTTTCCTAAAGCACTAAATGGTCTGTGGTCATTGATAAATGCTTTTAACACAAAACAAGAAAGTAGCTATTAATGTCATACAATAAGTAATATGAAAGATACCTGAACAAATGTGAAACAATAAAAACATGAGACTATCATGTTATTTTTGTCAGACATTATTAAGAGTAAATACATAGTAGTCAGATTGTGTCCACACAGTTTCTTTTGAAACATCAGAATTTAATTTAGGTCTCAAAGTTTATGCCACTCCCAATTAGTTTTCTCTGTCTCATTCTTGTGGATCACAATGAAAGTTGTCAGCTACTGCTGTTCCAGTGTTAGTCCTGCCTACTATGCCATGTTTCCTCTGAGGATGGTATAACTACCCTCTTAAACTTTTAACAAACACAACTTATAGAAGAAATACTTTATTGGGGCTGACTTCTACCTGTTTAGCAGTGTTTTCCTGTAATTCTTTAAGGGTTTAACCATGTTCACCTCTATTTCTTTGAGTGAGTTATTAATGCCCTTCTTAAAATGCTTTACCAGCATCATGAGATATAATTTTAAATCCGAGTCTTGCTTTTCGGGTGTGTTGGGGTACCAGGACTCGCTCTGATGGGTGTAGTAGGTTCTGATGATGCCCAGTGGTCTTGGTTTCTGTTAGTAAGATTCTTACATTTGCCTTCCGCCATCTGGTAATCTCTGATGTTAGATGTTCTAGCTGTCTCTGCCTGGAGCTTGTTCCTCCTGTGATTCTTTAGCCTCTGTCAGCACTTCTTGGAGTCCAACTCTTTCCTGTGTCCCAGTGGTCAGAGCACTATCTGTAGGGAAGCTCTCCTCTCACAGGGAAGGTGCACAGAAGTCAGGAGCTCAGATCCACCTCCTGAGTCCTGGGGTCAGAGCCCTCCCTGGAGGCCAACTCTCCTCTGGCAAGGAAGGTGCCCAGGGGTCTGGATCTCAGCTCTGCCTCCTGGGTGAGGATGAAGGCCCAAAGGAACCCTGTCCAAGAAGCTCTGTTGCTTCTGCCACCCACGTGCTCTCCTGTGTAGACTGGTCTCAGTGATCCGAAGATCCTGGGTGGGCTAGGGCCTGCCCAATTCATGCAAAATGGAGCAGTGCTGGAGCCACCATAAGGGATCCCAGCCTCTGGTTGGGCAGGATCCCTTTGTCCCTGTTCCTGCTGGCACAAGACCCTCAGGAATTCTTGGGAACAGATGTTGCACTCCACTCACCAGTGATCCCAAGATCCTGGGTGTGCTAGGGAGCCTGCGGAGTGGAGAGTCCTCTGGTGACCTGGGACCCTCCACAGGGTTCACGCTGAAAATCACTACTAATATTTTAAATCAACCATCTAGTAGAGTACTTAGATATCTTTCTAAATACAAGGAGAAGAATGTTTAAAATCTCAGATGATGGCACCACTTAGCTATTGTATTTTATTAAAAAAAAATTTGACAGTTGCATTTTAATCATAATTTTCCATCCTTTCTTTTCTCCCAAATCCTCACCACCTCCCCAAATATTCAATTTAATACCTTCTTTCTCTCTTTAGAAAATAAGATCAACAACAGCAACAACAACAACAATAATAATCACATAAAACAAAGCAGAGAAAAGAAAATAAAAAACAAAAAAGGAACAAGAAAAAGATACATACACAGACATCCCTACAATACATACTCCGAAAACAGATAAACGTAAAATAGAAAAAAAAAATCAGAAACCATAATAGACAAGCCAAACACAAGTAATGTTAAAGAAAACAAAACAAAAACTCAAATAAAGCATTATGAGACAAAACATCTCCAAAAATATCATCGAGTTCATCTTATGTTGGTCCTCTCCAGCTGAGCAAGAGACCTCTCTTAAGTGTGGTTTGTATTCCCACTGAGTCTTTATTGAAGAAACTAGTTTCTTCTTTGCTGGTCACTATTAATTGAAGACAGCTTCTGGGTTAGGGGTGCGGACTTACTATCTTGTCGCGTGGACCCCATCTAGGGTGCATTTCTGCAGGACCTGTGCATGCTGCTGCATCTCAGAGAAGTCAGAAGGTGTTAATCCTATTGAGTCTGTAAGGTACTGTTTCCTTCCTGTCTCGCATCTCCAACATCTCACAATTTTTTGGCCTCTTTTACTGCAGAATTTCCTGAGCTCTGAGGAGAGGAATTTGATGAAGACAACCCATGAAGTTGTTGAAGGCCTTTTACTCTCTGCTTGTTTCTCGGTTATGGCTATTTTCCCATCTACTGCAGAAAAAAAAAAAAAAAAAAAGGATTCTCTAATGCTAAGTGAGACACTGATCTCTGTATATAGCAAAATATCATTACAAGTTATTTTATTGCTATCTTATTTAGCATAAAGATCCATTTTCTCCTAGATTCATGTTCTATCTAGTCTTATGTTCTTAGCCACCTGAGCAGTGTTGGGTATAGATTCTGTCTCATGGAGTGGGCCTTAAATCTAATCAGATAATGGTTGGTTATTTCCACAATGTTTGTACCATTATTGCACTAGCATATGATTCAGACTGGTCACAGAGTGTGTAGCTAGTGACCTTTAAGTATCATTAATACTACTTAATAGAGATACAATATCTACTTTAGCATCATCTTGACATCTCAGTATTTGGTGAGATAAGTAGGAGTTTTCTTCAACAGTGGGGTTTTACCATCAGTTTATAGAAAGCAAACAACATATTTGACAATTGTTTGGGTGATGTGGGTGTTTATAAGAGACCCCTTTGACCAACATTCCTGGCACTGGAGACTTTACTTGATGTCATGAAAGATCTAGTTGGGGCTTGTCTCCCCCAAATTTGGAGAGTTTATGTATATTCTTTTTTTTTTTGGAGAGAGAGAGGGAGAGAGAAAGAGAGAGAGAAAGAGAGAGAGAGAGAGAGAGAGAGAGAGAGAGAGAGAGAGAGAGAGAGAGAGAGANGAGAGTTTATGTATATTCTTTTTTTTTTTGGAGAAAAAATATAAAATAAAATAAACCAGTGTAGAAGAGAGAGAGAGAGAGAGAGAGAGAGAGAGAGAGAGAGAGAGAGAGAGAGAGAGAGAGAGTCTTCTTCTACTGGAGTAGGTTTCCATATGATACTTCAAATGGCCCTTAGTATTAGTGGTCCCTAGTCATATGTATTCCAGCTTCCTCTCATCTGAGCATAACTACATATTCTATTTTTCCATATCTTAGGAATTCCTTCTCTCCTTATTAGTCCCTCACTCTATATCTAATGTCTATGGCCATTGGGATAGTAGCATGACTACTGAAGGCTTAAAAGTTTAGCCTATATATATAAACAAATAACACAGTTTTTTATGTGTGTGTGTGTGGGGGGTAAACTCATTCAGGATGATTTTTTTCTAGATGCATCCATTTACCTGTGGATTATGTTATTTTATTTTGCTAACAACAGAGTAATATTCCACTGTGTGAATATAATACATTTTCATTATCCATTCATCCATGATGGATACCTTGCATGGTTCCACTTTTAGCTTTGATGAATAGAGTATCAAATGCATGAATGAACAATTGTTTTTGTAGTAGAACATAGAGTGTTTATATACACAAGAATTGTATAGCTGTATTTTGAGGTAGCCCTATTCCCATCTTTCTGAGGAACTGACAAACTGATTTCTGTAATGGCTGTACAAGTTTGCACTCCCATCAGCAATGGGAGATCCCATATTCTCATCAGCACCAGTTGTCATTTTTTAAATTGATCTTGATCCTTCTTACTGGTATAAGATAAAATCATAAGTAGTTTCAATTTGCATTTTCCTGATGACTAAGGATGTTGAACATTTATGTAAATGTTCCTCAGACATTTGTGCTTCATGTTTTGAGATCTCTCTTTTTATTTCAATACCTCTTTTTTTTTTGTTTTTACATTTACAAATAGGATTTGTTCTTTAAATTGTCTTGTTTCCTCCATCCTTAAATAACAATGCTTAAAATCTGAAAATAAGACAATATTTTAATGAAGTAATGTTTCCACTAATCTTATTTGAACATCAATTTGATGATTCAGTGGGAACTGTTTGTGGTATACAAGCTGGTAACCTAACATTGATCACCATATAAAGATGTCCGAAATCCTGCCTTCTAAGGGAACTACAGAGAAATTCTAGATAACATAGCAGCAGTAAGTTTTATTTAAAGAAAAATAATTCTGTTGTATGTAAGTGTGTAATGTGATTATGGATTTTGAGTGCCATGACAGATATTTGAAGACTGGATGACAACTTTGTGAACTCTACTTTGGACATCAGTACCTCTTTTTTATTGGGCTATTTGTTTTTTGATGTCCATTCTTTGATATTTTCTTAGTTTCTTTGGTTGATTTTTTAAAATTTTTTATAAATATTTTAGATATTATCCTTTATTAGATATATAGTTGGTGTCATTTTGCCTGATAATGTAGTCTGATGTTTTGTCAAATTTTGATATCCTTTGCTATATAAAAACTTTTCAATTTCATGAGGTTCCATTCATTAATTGTTGTTCTTAGTGTCTGTGCTTTTGATTTTCTGCTGAGAAAGTGTTTGCCTGTACCAGTGAGATTAAGACTATTCTACATGTTCTCTTCTATCAGCTTCAGTATATCTGGCATTATACTGAGGTCCTTGGTTCATTTCAAGTTTGTAACTCAGCTATTGTAACATTTTGATTTAAGAAACTGTAGTTGACCTCAAAAGTTTGACTGACAATCAAATATATTTTGCAGAACTAAAATTAATACAGTAAGTACTAATAAGTATTAGTACTAAGTAATAAGTATTAGTATAAGTATTAATAAGAAAGTAATACAGTAATTTACAACAGTTAAATTTTGATTAATATATTAATTTTAATGATGTATGTGTATATATGATGTATTCGTGTGTATGTGTTCATGTGCATTGTTATTGTTCAATGTGCATTTCTATGGAATGCTTGTATTATTCAAAGTCATCAGATGTTAGATTTTAACATCTTCCATGTTTTAGGCAAGATCTCTTTTGTAGTTCTCTGCTAGGTCCACTATACAAGTTCATTTCCAAAATTCTAGATTGTGTTCATTTGAAAAGAAATGTTTCCCATTGTCTTGAACATTTGAATGCTTGTTCCCCAGTTGAGGAAGCTTATGGTATGTATCCTGGTATGTATCACTAACAGTGAGCTTTTAGTGTTTAAAGGCTTCTGTCATTTCTAGTTCTCTTTATCTAATTTCTTCTTGAGTACATGATGTATTCTCTTAGCTTGCTGTTACTGACAGTATGCCTTTACTCTAATATCATGCATTCTAATGCTATGGAAGGAAAAAATGCTCTATTTCTTTTCTAAGATACCTTAGTGGTGACATTTTATACAAATATTCTAAAAGTAATTAACACTCAGGCATTTTCCCACCTCCAGTCTTCACTGGAACAGTTATAATTTTTATATATGCTTTATATGTTTGAACTAAGGCCCATGAACTTGTGTGACCTATCCTCAAAGCCCTACACATGTTGGCTTTGGAAAGTTTGTCTTATTACCAGTTATTTCTGCGTTCCTTACTCATCCTAGGATTTGAACAATTCAGAAGCTAGGTTCTCTCTCTGTATCTCTCTTTGTGTCTGTCTCTGTCTCTCTCTGACTCTGTCTCTCTCTCTGTAATTCTGTCTGTCTGTCTCTCTCTGTCTCTGTCTCTGTCTCTGTCTCTGTCTCTCTCTCTCTCTCTCTCTCTCTCTCTCTCTCTCTCATACACACACACACACAAACAAAAATTGCATGATTTTTCTTTAAGGTCTAGAGGTATTGAGTCCTCTTTAAATTCTGACTTGAATGGTTTTTAGAGGAAAGAATAAGTAAGTGGATGGTACTTCTATTGCCCTCGCTCATTATTAACAGAAGTTCCTCTTCTCTGTCAAATTTCTGAGTTCTGATATATATGCAATAATATTCCTTTCTTAACTCTAATTTTCTTGATAGATTATTTCAAGTAATTTAAAAGGAAATATATAGATGATAAAATAACTAAGTTAAAAGTAATTTTTTTCTCTGCTCTTGCTTGAGTTATTATAGAATACTGTATTTGGGCAACAAGCCACCCAAAATATCAGTGCCTTAATATAACGTAGGTCCAATCTCATTAACATCACATACATATTACAGCACAGTCATGGAACCAGGTGGTCCTTCTCTTACAGTTACTCTGTACAAACTATAGGAATACTGACCAAAACATACCTGTCCAGTTACCAAGTTGAATTAAACTACTGGATGGTCTTCATTAGAAATTATGCAGGACAGCAACGCCTTTCAATTTTGCTAACAAAACACCTACTATACATTGCCATATCCATCATAAGGAGAACACTGACAAAATAAATTCTTAATGTTACAAGGAAAAAAAAACACAGATAAATATTTCATGGTCAGCTCTCACAATTCTCAAAATAATTTAGTTCTTTGTGTTCTAGAAATTCTGTAAGTTGAAGACTCTATTTCTGAGAATTATTCTCTATGATTTCTGTGTTTCTATGCAGGTTTTGTTTAGATTGTGCATTTCTACAAAACGTCCTTACATCCAAAATTATGTCTGCACTGAAGTTCATGATCACGTGTTATTATTACCTTTGTTCCATTAACTCCAGTGATTTTAATTTTACTTCTTTAGTTTCTTTGTAAACATAAAGCTTATTCATCATCCTTTCCTCATATCTCTACTTTTATTCATGTTCCATCTATGTTTAATGACTTTGTTACCTATCAAGTATGTCACATTCATTTTCGTGCTAACACCTGATACAGGTTAGTCACTATCACTGTCACCAATATTACTATAAAAACCCCTGAGCTTGTCTGAACGCTTCAGCTCATATGTCAATTCTGTATGCCCAACTATCTTTTAAATGTGCCATGATTCACATGTTCAGAATATACTAGTTATTCCTCATCCTACTAGAATAAGAATGAAATACCTTTCGGTAGCTAGTTTTCCTCTCTCTCATTCCCTCATCTATTTACCTTGCTCTGTTCTAGACACAACAACTTGCCTCCTGGAAATATCCCAAAGTTATTCTCTTTTTGAATGTAAATGTGGATAAAACCCACTTTGTCCACACTCAATTTCTTCACCAAATTTCAATTTCCTTCATTCAAGGCTTTTGATAGGGTATTTATTTTAGGACTTAATTTGGTTCCCAGTTCCACCCTGATCCACATGGTCTAGCCTTTAGTTCCCTTCATAGTACTTATTGTTTCTTGGCAGTGTGCTATGTAAGACTTATCTGTTTTTCCTCTGAATGATTGGCAGAGAACAATGGTTTAGGTATTTAACATTTATTTTTGGAATGATTTTCTCTCCTACGTGAAAAGGTTGTTTTTTTGTTTTTTTTTTTTAATGACTGATGATGTTTGGTTACTTACTCATCTCGCTTATTTTCTCTAATGAGGATTCTGGATGTGCTAGGTAGAACATCTTAGAGATGATAGTAAGAAATAAAGCAAGAAATAACTCCTAACATATCCAGCAGTAACAATAGTAATGACCTCTTTGTCTTTACCCTCACAATGCTAGATTTATTTGTGTATTAATCAAGTATATATTAGCATTTTTACATGTATGGTGAGCTTAGCAATTTTCATTAAAAGCATGAAACAGCAATACCATATTCCTATGGAATAACCAAACACACAGCTACATTGATACCAAAAAAGTATCTAACCACACAGCTATATCAACATCGAAGAAATTATCAGCCATTCTCCAATGATAAAAATTAGCATGATCAACATGTGGATTCCATAGGAACAATTAGTGATGCAACCACATTTTGGTACCTTCTGTTTTATTATCACTTCATCTTAACTCCATCATTTTTGTGGTGTATTAAAATATATTTACATTAGGGAAGATTATTTAGAAATTAATAAGAGACAAGCAAGAAGGAGACAGAGTCTCCTGAATGGGTAAGGCAGTGGGGGAAGCACAGCAAATAAGAACATATTGACATATACCTATAAATGTGTTATAGTGAAGCCCATCATTTTGTAAGTAGCCTACAAACTAATAAAAACAATTCAGATTAAATTTACATAAAATAATATGTATGCATTTAATACATAATTTGATGGGGTTTTGACTAAAATATACACCTGTTTACAAAATATGACAATCACTAACATGGGTTGAACAGCCAGTAAAATATTAACATGATCATCAAAAGCTCCCCTATACAACTTCATCACTTCTCAAAGTTTTGTCGCCTGCCCCATTAACTTATCAAAAGAACCAGAACAATAAAAACAACAAAAACAAAAACAAAAAAACTTAAAAGAGGTCAGATTTGATTTTACATACTTTTTGAGAGCAGAATCCATCCTGATAGAGAAGACAACTTAGAGGAAGCTTGACACATCTGGCCACATTGTATCTGCAGTCAGAAAGCATAGAGAGGTAAATGCTTAGCTTACTTTTTCTTTTCTTTCTTTCTCTTTTTAATTCAGTCCAGAACCCCAGTCAACAGGAAGGTACTACCCAGAATCAGAGTGGGTCTTCTCAGCAAATGTGTGGTTCCATATTCCACTTCCTCCCTGTTCAAGCACTGAGGCACATCAGGCAGGAAGGGATGAAGTGGAACCCTGAATGGGTGAGGCAGCAAGTACCAGAGGTAGGAGGCCTTCTCAAAGGTAATATATTATTGTTAACAGTTCTCTTAGTCAATATTCAGTGAAACAGCTTGTAGGCACCTATTTTATTCCGGGTGAACAAGAGTCTATATAAGAACCTTTGAGAGTGGAAAGAAGTTTTCAAGAAGAATGCAAATCTTTGGCTAGAGTTTAACATCCTGGCTCATTTTCATTTAAATGGACTCTAGGAATCCCAGATGCTTGCTGAAAAAGTTTGTATCAGAAGAGAGGAAGTTGAACTTCTAATTTTGCCAAGGACTATGTGACATTCCAGGTGGAAGAAGTGGTGGTCCTTAGTCCTACATTTTGCACTGAGCTCAGAAAAGCTGTCCAGACATAGTAGACAACAACCTTAATAGTGGGCTCCAACATAATAGTACATGTATGTTTATCTGCATTAGTTCCCTCTGTAAAATTTATGAAGACTGGTTCAAATCATTGTGCCTTGTCAGATCATTACTAACTATTGCTGAGTATTAACAGTATCTTCAAAAGTAAGAAATGTCAAATTCTATTTATCTATTCAATTGTTGATGGGCATTTGGAATTTCTACCCGTTGAAGTATTATGCACAAAGGTGTTGTGGGTATTTCTGTACAATTTTTTTTGCCCAGATACATTTTAATTTCTTCAGAGTAAAAGCATATATGTGGGTTGTTATATTGTATAGTAAGTATAAACTTATTTTTATAGAACTTTTATATAAACATTTATAGAAACAGTCTTAACTATTTCCAAAATTGGTCCTTGTGTGAGTGCTACTGTCTATTAAAATATGCCACACGCCCCAGCCACCAGCCAGCAGAGGTGGGGAAAAGATGACAAGGCAGGGTTCAAGCAGCTTCCGCAGGTTCTGCAGCTTCAGCTTTCAGTTCCGCTTCTGATTCCACTTCCGCTTCAGCTTTATTCCACTTTGGCTTCCTTTATTCTGGGGGATCGCCCAGTTTATCTGCCTCCACCCTCTGCACTCCTCTCTCACCACTCTTCATCAATCAGCATTCAGCACTTCTGTACACAAGCCATGCACGCAGGCAGGGTGCGCATTGATAGGCCAGTGACTCAATATCAAGTTGTATGATGGTATGCATCAGGCGGGCGGTGCATAATCATTCAGGTGCGCACGATCGGGTTCTTGGTAGACAAGCAGGGATCACAGGGCTTGGCAATGAGCCAGGGCACCATCTTGGCTGAGGCACAGCTGCACCCGCTTCCCACAAAAATACTTATAAATACTCAACCTTGTCCATGTATTTATTTTAAATTGTTTTAATTGTCATGGTAGCTATGCAATGACTTTTTTCTGGATTGTTTGCTAATATGCTTTTTACTATAAGTTCATGTGTGTATGCTATTGCTATTTCATTTTCTGTGAATTGTCTCCTCAAATATTTTTAGAATATAAATCAGTATATTCATCTTCATGATATTGAACATTTTATATATGCTATATACAAATGCATTGATCACTATGTATGTTGCCAATATTCTTCCTAGTATGTAATTTGACTTTTTTTAGTTTCCTAATTTTGCTTTTTGAAGGGCAGAAATTATAAATTTTAACAAAGTACACTATAGTCTTAATTTATGATTTCTGGTTTTTGCAGATAGAATATATATATTCATTTGATCAGTATTATGAGCATTTCTTCTTACATTTCTTCCAGAATATTCTAATATTATTCTGAAGTTTAGAATTAGGGTTATCTTTGTAAGGATCCATGATTTGCAGAAAATGATACCCAGACTCAAATAGTATGTAAACACAAAGAGTGTTTTATCCTGCAGAAGTCCATCATGCTGTGGTCTCCCCTTACCCAATGAGCTTGCAGGCCTCATTTAAAGAACATTAGTGAATGTTGGGGTAGGTGACCTCTATGTTAATCTGTTGAGTCCATCTCTATAGACATTCCATTACTGGGGTGTGGAAAATGGAGACTTGCTAGGGAGGTCTGGAAACTGTAGCTGAAGAAGTAGCTGAGGAAGTCTGGAAACTGCTGCTGACCCATTGTCTTTGCCTCAGGCTAGGTAGAGGTACAACATTTGAGTCCTGTACTTGCATGGAATTGCCCAGTTCTTGGAAATGGATATTTAGGTCTAATCTTAACTGCCAATATGAAGCCTGTCATGGAATCAGATTAGCTTTCTCATGTTAATGTTTCTCTTATTTTTATTTTACTATTTCTTTCTTCCTCCATCTTTCTCTTTCTTTGTGTGAGTGCATATGTACATGTATACATGTGTGTACATGTATGTGTGCATGTTTCTGTACTCTCCCTCTCATACTCATGTTTCTTCTCACATGTCTATATCTAGACATTAGAGAACAACTTGTGGGAGTTGGTTTCTTCTTTCCACCATGTGGCACCCAATGATCAAGCTTAGATCATCAGGCCTGGCTGCAATTGTATTTACTCATTGAGTTATGTCAACCCATTATGATAGGTTTTGAGTTAATTTGTAATATAGTATATGATAGAGGCCAATTTTCTCCAAAAATTTGTCCTGATTTTCTAACTCTAATTATTAGAGAATTTGTTTTCTTATTGAGTACATTAGCATGATTGTTAAAATCTTCCAACATTGAGTGTGCTGGTGTGTTTCTGCACTTTATGACCTCTTATTGTGTTTATTCATCATGACATGGAATTTAATGCCAAAATTGTTTGATAAAGACTGTAGCAATATTATTTTATTCTTAACTAAACTTACACATAATGAATTATAATTTCGTTATCCATTTATTCATTGAAGCTGTTTCTGATTTGGGGATGCTAATGCACCAGTGAACTGGAAGTACAAGGTGTTTGCATGTTTGTTCTTTGAAACATGGTTTCTCTCTGTAGACCCGGTCGTTCTCCCTGTCTGTAGAAGGGGCTGGCCTAGAATTCAGATATCTGCTTGGCTCTGCCTCCTAAGTGCTGGGATTTAAAGACATATAATGGTTTCTCATTCTTTCTGTTCTTACTAACAGCTTTGGCTTTTAAATGAATTTTACATGACTGAGAGATGGCTCAATAGCACACACACTGTGTGCCAGTTCACTCTTTCAAAAGAACATAAAATTGATGCTCAACTCCCAGCTAACAGCTTCTATGCCTTATATTCCAAGTTGGAATGTATCTAATGTTCTCTTCTGGCTACTGAAGGCACTGCATGCACATGGCACATACATATATACTGGCAAAGCATCCATCCAAATATAAATATAAATATATAAATAAATAAACTAAAATAAAAAAGATTTACCTTGGGTGTGAACTCTGCGGATGGTCCCAAGGTCCCCAGAGGACTCTCCACAACACAGGCACCTTAGCACACCCAGGACCTTAGGACCACTGAGGAGAGTCAGTCTCCAGAGAGGCCTCTGACCAGGGAATTCAGGTGAGAGCACCATCTTGTATCCCAGTCTCTCAGAGACCAGTCTACACAGGACAGAACTGTGGCCGCATAAGCAAGAGAGCTTCTTGGAGAGGGTCCTTTTGGGTCTTTATCTTAAACCAGGAGGCAGAGCTGAGACCCAGACCGCTGAGCACATTTCCTGCCAGAGGAGAGTTAGCCTCCAGGGAGGGCTCTGACCCAGGGTCTCAGGTGAGCACCCCATCTTCTATCCCAGGTCTCTCAGAGACCAGTCCACGCAGGAGAGCATATGGGCCACAGAAGCAACAAACCTTTTTGGACAGGGTCCCCTCAGGCATTCATTTTCAGGAGGTGGATCTGAGCTCCAGACATCTGTGTACCATCCCTGCAAGAGAAGAGCTTGCCTGCAGAGGTTATTCTGACCACTGGGACTCAGGAGAGAGTTGGACTCCCAGAACTACTGACAGAGGCTAACAGAATCACAGGAGGAACAAGCTCCAGCCAGGAACAGCTAGAACATTTATCACCAGAGACTACCAGATGGCGAAAGGCAAAGGTAAAAATCTTACCAACAAAAACAAAGAGCACTGGGTATCAACAGAACCTAGTATGCTTACCACAGCAAGTCCTGAATACCCCAACACACTCAAAAACAAGACTTGGATTTAAAATCATATCTCATGATGCTGGTAGAGGATTTTAAGAAGGGCATCAATAACTCACTAAAAGAAATACAGGAGAACACTGCTAAATAGCAAGATGTACTTAAAGAGGAAGCACAAAAATCCTATAAAGACTTACAGGATATTAGCCCAGAAACCTAGAATACCCAAGATACAATTTGTAAAACATGAAACTCAAGAAGTACAAAGACCAAAATGTGGACGCTTTGCCCCTTCTTAGAATTGGAAATAAAACTCCAATGGAAGGGGTTACAGAGACAAAGTTTGGAGCTGAGAAGAAAGAATGGACCATCTAGAAACTGCCCCATCCCGGGGGTCCATCTTATAATCAGCCACCAAACACAGACACTATTACATATGCCAGTGAGATTTTGCTGAAAGGACCCTGAAATAGCTGTCTCTTGTGAGGGTATGCCAGTGCCTGGCAAATACAGAAGTAGATGCTCACAGTCATTTATAAGATAGAACACAGAGACCCCAATGGAGGAGCTAGAGAAAGTACCCAAGGAGCTGAAGGGTTCTGCAACCCTATAGGTGGAACAAGATTATGAACTAACCAGTACCCCCAGAGTTCGTGTCTCTAGCTGCATATGTAGCAGAAGTTGACCTAGTCAGCCATCATTGGGAAGAGAGGCCCATGGTGTTGCAAACTTTATAAGCTCCAGTACAGGGGAACACCAGGGCCAAGAAGGGGGAGTGGGTGAGTAGGGAAGGAGAGGGGAGGGTATAGGGGACTTTGGGGATCACATTTGAAATGTAAATGAAGTAAATACCTAATAAAAATTGGAAAAAATAATACAAACAACAACAACAACAAATTACAAGAAAACAAAACCAAACAGGTGATGGAATTGAACAAAAGCAACCAAGATCTAAAAATGGATGCAGAAACAATAAAGAAAGCCCACATGGAGACAACTCTGGAGATGGAAATCCTAGGAAAAAAATCAGGAACCATAGATGTGAGCATAAGCAACAGAATACAAGAGATGGACAAGAGAATCTCAGTAGCAGAAGATTCCATAGAAAACCTGGATACAACAATCAAAGAAAATGTAAAATGCAAAAAGATCCTAACCTAAAACACCCAGGAAATCCAGGACACAATGAGAAGACCAAACCTAATGATTATAGGTAGAGATGAAAATGAAGATTTTTCAAATTAAAGGGCCAGTAAATATCATCAGCAAAATTATAGAAGAAAAGTTCCCGTACCTAAAGAAAGAGATGCCCATGAACATACAAGAAGCCTACAGAACTCCAAATAGACGAGACCATAAAATGAATTCCTCTTGAAAAATAATAATCAGAACAACAAATGCACTAAATAAAGATAGAATATTAAAAGCAGTAAGGGAAAAAGGTCAAGGAACATGTAAAGGCAGACCTATGATAATTATAACAGACATCTCAACAGAGACTATGAAAGCCATAAGATCCTGGACAGACGTTATACAGACCCAAAAAGAACACAAATGTCAGCCCAGGAAACTATACCTAGCAAAACTCTCAATTAACCTAGATGGAGAAACCAAAGTATTCCATGACAAAATCAAATTCACACAGTATCCTACCATGAATCCAGTCCTTCAAAGAATAATAATGGGAAAACTCCAACACAAAGAGAGAATTTATGCCCTAGAAAAATCAAGAGAGTAATCCTTCAACAAACCTAAAAGAAGATAGCCACAATAACAGAATCCCAACTCTAACAACAAAAATAACAGAGAGCAATAATCACTTTTCCTTAATATCTCTTAATACCAATGGACTCGATTCCCCAATAAAAAGATATAGACTAACAGACTGGCTAAATAAACAGGACCCAACATTTTGCTGCATACATGACAGAGACAACCTTATAGTAAAAGTGTCGAAAACAATTTTCCAAGCAAACAGTCCATAAAAACAAGCTGGAGTTGCCATTCTAATATAGAATAAAATTGACTTCCAAACCAAAGTTATCAAAAAAGACAAGGAGGGGCACTTCATACTCATCAAAGGTAAAATCTTCCAAGATGAACTCTCAATTCTGAATATCTATGCTCCAAATGCAAGAGTATCCACATTCATTAATGATACTTTAGTAAAGCACACAAAATAATAGTGGGAGTCTTCAACAACCCGCTCTCATCAATAGACAGGTTGTGGGAACAGAAACTAAACAGATACACACTGAAACTAAATGAAGTTATGAAACAAATAGATTTAAGATATATCTACAGAACAATTTATCCTACAACAAAATGATAAAATTTTTCTGCAGCACCTCATGGAACCTTCTACAAAACAACCAAACACAAAACAGGCCTCAACAGATAAAAAATATTGAAATTATTCCATGCATCCTATCAGATCACCACGGACTAAGGCTGAACCTCAATAACAACATATGCAATAGAAAGCCAACATTAATGTAGAAGCTGAACAACATTCTACTTAATGATAACTTAGTCATGAAATAAAGAGATTAAAGACTTTTTAGATTTTAATGTAAATGAAGCCACAACATACCCAAATTTATGGGACACAATGAATGCATTCCTAAGAGGAAAACTCATAGCCCTGTTTGTCTCCAAAAAGAGCATACACTAGCAGCTTGACAGCCCACCTTTAATCTCTAGAACAAAAGGAACCTCATTCACCCAAGAGAAGTAGAAGGCAAGAAATAATCAAACACAGGGCTGAAATCAACCAAGTGGAAACAAAAATAACTATACAAAAAATCAACCAAACCAGGAGCTGGTCCTTACAGTAAATCAACAAGATAGAAAAACCCTTAGCCAGACTAACTAGAGGGCACAGGAACAGTATCCTAATTAACATAATCAGAAATGAAAAAGGAGACATAACAACAGAACCTGAGGAAATCTAAAACATCATNAGATNCTACTACAAAAGACTATACTCAACAAAACTGGAAAACCTGGATGAAATGTACAATTTCCTAGATAGATGCTGGGTACCAAAGTTAAACCAGGATCAGATAAATGACCTAAACAGCCCCGTATCCCCTAACAAAATAGAAGCAGTCATTAATAGTCTCCCAACCATAAAAAGCCCAGGACCATATGGGTTTAGTGCAGAGTTCTATCAGACCTTCAAAGAAGACTTAATTCTAATTCTCAAACCATTCCACACAATAAAAAAAGGAGGTACTCTACCCAATTCACTCTGTGAAGCCACAATTACTCTGATACCTAAACCACATAAAGACACAACAAAGGAAGAGAACTTCAGACCAATTTCCCTTATGAATACCTGTGCGAAAATACTCAATAAAATTCTAACCAAAGGAATCTAAGAACACATCAAAAGAATTATCAATCATAATCAAGTAGACTTCATCCCAGGGAATGCAGGTATGGTACAAAATAAAGAAATCCATCAATGAAACCCAGTATAAAAACAAACTCAAAGACAAAAATCACATGATCATCTCATTAGATGCTGAGAAGCATTTGACAAAATCCAACACCCATTCATGATCAAAGTCTTTGAAAGATTGGGAATTCAAGGCCCCTACCTAAACATAATAACAGCAATATACAGCAAACCAGTAGCCAATTTTAAACTAAATGGAGAGAAACTGGAAGCAATCCCACTAAAATCAGGGACTAGACAAGGTTACCCACTTTCTCCCTACCTATTCAATAAAGTACTTGAAGTCCTAGCCAGAGCAATTAGACAACAAAAGTAGGAAAGGGGATACAAATTGGAAAGGAAGAAGTCAAAATATCACTATTTGTAGATGATATGATAGTATATATAAGTGACCTTAAAAATTCTACCAGAGAACTTCTAAACCTGAAAAACAGCTTCAGTGAGGTAGGTGGATGTAAAATTAACTCAAAAATTTCAGTGGCCTTTTCTCAATACAAAGGATGAACAGGATGAGAAAAAAAATTAGGGAAACAACACCCTTCACAATAGTCACAAATAATATAAAATACCTTGGTGTGACTCAACTAAGGAAATGAAAAAGCAATATGAGAAGAACTTCAAGTCTCTGAAGAAAGAAAGTAAAGAAGATCTGAGAAGATGGAAATACCTACCATGCTCATGGATTGGCAGGATTAATAAATTAAAATGGATATCTTGCCAAAAGCAATATACAGATTCAGTCAAATCCCCTTCAAACTTCCAACTCAATTCTTCCGCAAGTTAGAAAGGGCAATCTGCAAATTCATGTGGAATAACAAAAAACTTAGGATAGCACAAGCTATTCTCAACAATAAAAGAACCTCTGGTGGAATCACCATGCCTGACCACAAGCTGTGCTACAGAGCAATTGTGATAAAAACTGCATGGTACTGGTATAGCAACAGACAGGTAGACCAATGGAGTAGAATTGAAGACCCAGAAAGGAACCCATATACCTATGGTCACTTGATCTTTGACAAAGGAGCTAAAACCATCCAGTTGGGGGGGGGGAACAGCATTTTCAACAAATGGTACAGGCTCAACTTGTGGTTATCATGTAGAAGAATGCTATTTGATCCATTCTTATCTCCTTGTACAAAGCTCAAGTCTAAGTGGATCAGAAAGTTCCACATAAAAACAGAGACACTAAAACCTATAGAAGAGAAAGTGTGGAAAAGCCCCGAAGATATGGGTACAGGGGGAAATTCCTGAAGAGAACTGTGATGGCTTGTGCAATATGATTGAGAATTGACAAGTGGGACCTCATAAAGTTGCAAAGCTGCTGTAAGGCAAAAGACACTGTCAATAAGACAAATAGGCCACCAACAGATTGGGAAAGGATCTTTACCAATCCTAAATTTGACAGGGGCCTAATATCCAATATAAGAAAGAACTCAAGAAGCTGGACTCCAGAATATCAAATAACCCCATTAAAAATGAGGTACAGAGTTAAACAAAGAATTCTCAACTAAGGAATACCGAATGGTTGAGAATCACCAGAAAAATGTTCAACATCCTTAATCATCAGGGAAATGCAAATTAAAATAACCCTGAGATTACACCTTATACCAGTCAGGATGGCTAAGATAAAAAAAATTCAGGTAACAGCAGATGCTGGCAAGGATGTGGTGAAAGAGGAACACTCCTCCATTGCTGGTGGGATTACAAGCTGGTACAACCACTCTGGAAATCACTTTGGCAGTTCCTCAGAAAATTGGACATAGTACTACTAAAGGATCTAGCAATACCTCTTCTGGGCTTATACCCAGAAGATCTTCCAACTTGTAATAAGGACAGATGCTTCACTGTGTTCATAACAGCCTTATTAATAATGACCAGAAGCTGGAAAGAACTTAGATGTCCCTCAACAGTGGAATGGACACAGAAAATGTGGTACATTTACTCAATGCAGTACTACTCAACTATTAAAAAATGAATTTATGAAATTCCTAGGCAAATGGATGTATCTATAGCATATCATCCTGAGTGAGGTAACCCAATTACAAAAGAACAGACACTCACTGATAAGTGGATATTAGCCAGGAAACTTAGAATACCCAAGATATTTTGGGTATTCTAAGTTTGTTAAACACATGAAACTCAAGAGGAAGGAAGACCAAAGTGGATATATCATTCCTCCTTAGAATGGGGAACAAAATATGCATGGAATGAATTACAATGACAAAGTTTGGAGCTGAGATGGAACGAAGTCCCTCCTGGGAATCCACTCCCTAAACAGTCACCAAACCCAGACACTATTGCATATTTAAGCAAGATTTTGCTGACAAAAACCTGATATAACTGTCTCTTGTGAGGCTATGCCAGTGCCTGGGAAATACAGAAGTGGATGCTTACAGTCATCTATTGGATGTAACACAGGGCCTCCAATGGAGGTGCTAGAGAAAGTACCCAAGGAGCTGAAGAGGTCTGGAACCCTATAGGAGGAACAACAATATGAACTAACCAGTACCCCCAGAAGTGGTTTCTCTAGCTGCATATTTAGCAGAAGATGGCCTAGTTGGCCATCATTGGGAAGAGAGGCCCTTGGTCTTATGAAGATTATATGCCCTAGTCAGGAAGCAGGAGTGGTTGTGTTGTGGAGTAGGGCCAGGGGATGGTATTGGGGACTTTCAGGATAGTATTTCAAATGTAATTGAAGAAAGTATCTAATAAAAAAAGAAAAAAATATGTTATCAGTATAAATATGTTCAATATCATCATTTATCTTCAAATTCTGAGTTTTTTTATTTTTTATTTTTTATTTCTCTTACATCATTATCTTTTGTTTATTGAAGCTCTGGTGTTCTTTTAGAATTTGATATTTTTGAAAAACATGTAATTTAATATTCTCATTTTGCTCTATGCTTTCATGTTTATTATCTTGATATCTTTTTGCAGTTTGTGAAATAATATTTTGTAAGTCTCTGTTATAATTTTTGTTTTTCTTGTATTTAATTTTTATTATTTTTTCTAATTTTTAGTAGGTATTTACTTCATTTTCAATTCAAATGGTATCCCCATAGTCCCCTATTCCCTCCCCACCCTCTACTCCCCTATCCACACACTCCCACTTCTTGGCCCTGTGTTCCTTGTACTAGCATATATAAAGTTTGCAAGAACAAGGGGCCTCTCTACCCAATGGCTGACTAGGCCATCTTCTGCTACATATGCAGCTAGAGACACAAGCTCTGGGGGTACTGGTTAGTTCATATTGTTGTTCCACCTATAGCGTTGCAGATCCCTTCAGCTCCTTGGGTACTTTCTCTAGCTCCTCCATTGTGGGCCCTACGTTCCATCCAATAGCTGACTGTGAGCATCCACTTCTGTGTTTGGCAGGCACTGGCATAGCCTCACAAGAGACAGCTATATCAGGGTCATTTTAGTAAAATCTTGCTGGCATGTTTTTGTTTGGTGGCTGATTATAGGATGGACCCCCGGGATGGGGCAGTTTCTGAATGGTCCATCCTTTCATCTCAGCTCCAAACTTTCTCTCTGTAACTCCTTCCATGGGTGTTTTGTTGCCAATTCTAAGAAGGGGTAAAGAGTCCATGCTTTGGTCTTTGTTCTTCTTCAGTTTCATGTGTTTTACAAATTGTATCTTCGGTATTCTAAGTTTCTTGGCTAATATCCATTTATCAGTGAGTGCATATCATNTGAGTTCTTTTGTGATTNGGTTACCTCACTCAGGATGATACCCTCCAGATCCATCCATTTGCCTAGGAATTTGATAAATTCATTGTTTTTAATAGCTGAGTAGTACTCCATTGTATAAATGTACTACATTTTCTGTATCCATTCCTCCGTTGAGGGACATCTGGGATCTTTCCAGCTTCTGGCTATTATAAATAAGGCTGCTATGACCATAGTAGAGCATGTGTTCTTATTACCAGTTGGAACTTCTTCTGGATATATACCTAGGAGAGGTATTGCTGGATCCTCCGGTAGTACTATGTCCAATTAGATGAGGAACCACCAGACTGATTTCCAGAGTCGATGTACAAGCTTGCAATCCAACCAGCAATGGAGCATTGTTTCTTATTCTCCACATCCTTGCCAGCATCTGCTCTCACCTGAATTTTTGATCTTAGTCATCCTGACTGGTGTGAGGTGGAATCTCAGGGTTGTTTTGTTTTGCATTTCCCTAATGATTAAGGATGTTGCACATTTTTTGAGGTGCTTCTCAACCATTCGATATTCCCCAGATCAGAATTCATTGTTTAGCTCTTTACTCCATTTTTAATAGGATTATTTTATTTTCTGGAGTCTATCTTCTTGAGTTCTTTATATATAAAGAAACCCTATCTGATTTAGGATTGGTAAAGATCCTTTCCCAATCTGTTGGTGGCCTTTTTGTCTTACTGACAGTGTTTTTGCCTTACAGAAGCTTTGCAATTTTATGAGGTCCCATTTGTCATTTCTTGATCTTACAGCATTCTGATCATGAATTTTTCCCCTGTGCCCATATCTTAAAAGCTTTTCCCCTCTTTCTCCTGTATAAGTTTCAGTGTCTCTGGTTTTATGTATTTCCTGGATCCATTTTAACTTTACCTTACTACAAGGAGATAAGAATGGATGAATTTGCATTCTTCTACATGATAACCTCCAGTTGTGCCAGCACCATTTTTGGAAAAGGCTGTCTTTTTTCCTCTGGATTGTTTTAGCTCCGTGGATCAAGTAACCATAGGTGTGTGGGTTCATTTCTGGGTCTTGATTTTTTTCTATTGGTCTACCTGTCTGTCACTGTACCAGTGACATGCAGTTTTTTTATTTTTTTCACAATTGCTCTGTAGAACAGCTTTAAGACAGGCATGGTGATTCCCCCAGAGATTCTGTTATCATTGAGAAGAGTTTTTGCTATCATGGGTTTTTTATTATTCCAGATGAATTTGCAAATTGCCCTCTTAAATTTGTTAAAGAATGGAGTTGGAATTTTGATAGGGATTGCATTGAATCTTTAGATTGCTTTTGGCAAGATAGCCATTTTCACAATATTGATCCTGCCAATCCATGAGCATGGGAGATCTTTCCAACTTCTGAGATCTTCTTTGATTTCTTTCTTCACAGATTTGAAGTTCTTATCACACAGAACTTTCACTTCCTTAGTTAGAGTCACACCAAGGTATTTTATATTATTTGTGACTATTGTAAAGGGTATTGTTTCCCTACTTTCATTATCAGCCAGTTTATCCTTTGTGTAAAAAAAGGCCACTGATTTTTTTGAGTTAATTTTATATCCAGTTACTTCACTGAAGGTCCTTATCAGGTTTAGGAGTTCTCTGGTGAAATTATTAAGGTCACTTATATATACTGTCATATCACCTGCAAATAGTGATATTTTGACTTCTTCCTTTCCAATTTGTATCCCCTTTCCTACTTTTTTTGTCTAATTGCTCTGGCTAGGACTTCAAGTACTATATTGAATAGGTAGGGAGAAAGT
>NC_034594.1:283261-286633 GCF_900095145.1 Mus pahari | reverse complement strand
AGGATGCATGGGACAATTTCAATATTTTTGTAACTGTTGAGGCCTGTTCTGTCACTGATTATATGGTCAATTTTGGAGAAGGTGCCATGAGGTGCTGAGAAGAAGGTATATCCTTTTGTTTTAGGATAAAATGTTCTGTAGATATCTGTTTTTATGTTTTGTGTGGACAAACCAAGCAGCAGACCACGCCAAGGTGATTCCACATGAGAGGTTTATTAAGCAGGGATGGGGAGCAGCAAAGCAGGTAGAAGATAGAGGAGAGTGAGAGAAAGAGGAGGAGAAAAGGGGGAAGGGGGAAGAGAAGAAGAGAAGAGGGCATGGTGAAGACAGGAGGAGAAAGGAGCGAGGAGGGGGTGGTCCCCTAATTTATACAGAGAATGACATCACACCAATGAGGGTGGGGACTGAGGCAGGTGAATTGTGGGATTGAGGGTCGTTGTCCTGGCAACGCAGGTCTTAGTGCCACATGGTTGGGTCAGGCCTTGGAGAGTCCTGGTCCTAACATCTGTTAAATCCATTTGTTTCACAACTTCTGTTAATTTCCCTGTGTCTCTGTTTAGTTTCTGTTTCCAGGATCTGTCCTTTGATGAGAGTGTGGTGTTGGAGTCGTCCACTATTTTTGTGTGAGTTATGATGTGTGCTTCGAGCTTTATTAAAGTTTCTTTAATGAATGTGGCTGCCCTTGCATTTGGAGCACAGATATTCAGAATTGAGAGTTCATCTTGGAAGATTTTAACTTTGATGAGTATGAAGTGCCCCTCCTTGTCTTTTTTGATAACTTTGGGTTGGAAGTCGATTTTATTCAATATTAGAATGGCTACTCCAGCTTTTTTCTTTAGACCGTTTGCTTGGAAAACTGTTTTCTAGCCTTTCACTCTGAGATAGTGTCTGTCTTTGTCTCTGAGGTGTGTTTCCTGTATGCAGCAAAACGTTGGGTCCTGTTTTTGTAGCCAGTCTGTTAGCCTTTGTCTTTTTATTGGGGAACTGAGTCCATTGATAGTAAGACATATTAAGGAAATGTAATTGTTGTTTCCTTTTATTTTTGTTATTAGAGTTGGGATTCTGTTTTTGTGGCTGTCATCTTTTAGGTTTGTTGAAGCATTACTTTCTTGCTTTTTTTAGGGCATAGTTTTGGTCCTTATATTGGTGTTTTCCCGTTATTATCCTTTGAAGGGCTGGATTTGTTGTAAGATATTGTGTGAATTTGGTTTTGTCATGGAATACTTTGGTTTCTCCATCTATGTTAAATGAGAGTTTTCCTGGGTATAGTAGCCTGGGTTGGCATTTGTGTTTTCTTAGCATCTATATAACATCTGTCCAGGATCTTCTGTCTTTCATAGTCTCTGATGAGAAGTCTGGAGTAATTCTAATAGGCCTGCCTTTTTATGTTACTTGGCCTTTTCCCCTTACTGCTTTTAATATTCTGTCTTTATTTAGTGCATTTGTTGTTCTGATTATTATGTGTATGGAAGACTTTCTTTTCTGGTCCTGTCTGTTTGGACTTCTTTAGGTTTCTTGTATGTTCATGGGCATCTCTTTCTTTAGGTATGGGAAGTTTTCTTCTATAATTTGGTTGAAGATATTTACTGGCCCTTTAAGTTGATAATCTTCATTCTCATCCACCCATAGGTTTGGTCTACTCATTGTGTCCTGGATTTCTTGGATGTTTTGAGTTAGGATATTTTTGCAGTTTGCATTTTCTTTGATTTTTGTGTCCATGTTCCCTATGGAATCTTCTGCACCTGAGATTCTCTCTTCCATCTCTTGTGTTCTGTTGCTGATGCTTGCATCTATGGTTCCTGATTTCTTTCCTAGGATTTTTATCTCCAGAGTTGTCTCCCTTTGGGTTTCCTTTATTGTTTCTACTTCCATTTTTAGATCCTAGATGGTTTTATTCAATTCCATCACCTGTTTGGTAGTATTTTGCTGTAGCTCTCTAAGGGATATTTGTCTTTCCATTTTAAAGGCTTCTAGCTGTTTGCCTGTGTTTTCCTGTATTTCCTTCTTAAAGTCCTCCATCATCATCATGGAAAGTAACTTTAGATCCATGTCTTGCATTTCTGGTGTGATGGTGTATCCAGGACTTGCTATGGTGGGAGAGTTTGGTTCTGATGATGCCAAGTAACCTTGGTTTCTGTTGCTTCTGTTCTTACACTTGCCTCCTGCCATCTGATTATCTCTAGTGCTTGCTGCCCTCAATATATCTGATTGTAGCCTGTCCTTTCTATAATCCCAGTTGATTCAGGACTCCTCAGAGTCCAGCTTTTCTGTGATCCTTTGATTGTGGGCTCCTGTCAACCTGAGATTCTGGGTGTGTATGAGTTCTTGGCAGTCAATCTCCCCTGAGACCCTGAAATACTGGTGTGACCCAGCTCCTATTATCCTGGGATCCTGTTGTCCTAAGATCCTGGGCATGCTACAGCACCTGGAAGTGGTGTCTCCTTTGAGGACCTTGGAGCTGTCTGGTCTGTAAACCGGAACTGATCAAAAGGAACCTTAACCTCTGGACAGGAAAGGCTTTAGTGCCCTTGTTCCTGCTGTCACAGGCCTGTCACAATTGGATTGGAGCAGATTTTGTGTCCCACTCATCAATGATCCTAAGATCTCATGGACAGCCCTCTGGGGACTGTGGGGGTGTCTGCTGATTCAGCGCCCATGGTAACCTTGTGCTGGTGCCGACCAGAAGGGACTTGTGCCCCTGGTCAGGCCAGTTCTCTGCTTCCCTACTGATGTCTCGGGTCCTGCACTCAATTGGACTGGAGCAGATGTTGTGTTCCACTCACCAGTGATCCTAAGATAATGTGGAGAGTCCTCTAGGAACCGTGGGGGTGTCAGCTGTCTCTGCACCCTAGGTGACCCAGTGCTGGCCCCAACTGGAAGGCTCTTTGTTATATTTTCATTGGGTATTTGATATATTTTTATTGTCTAGTGATATGGAATCTGTTTCTTTTTCCTTTCAATCTTTAATAAAATGTGAATAGATTTGTAATTTACCATGGGGGAGAATTCCAAAATGAGTCAAGGCTTTGGAAAAGTTTCCCAACATCAAAGAACTTCATATTCTTTTTTAGTGACCAACTTTTACTTTCATTATTTTTTCCTTCTTTCTATATTGTACAGCTTATATTCCAGCTAGAGCAACTTTTCTTTATTACAATTGCCTGTTTCAGAAAGGAACACTGATTGGGTTGGAGAGTTAGTCAGTAAGAGTCCTCTTTCAGTTCTTTCTGAGCCTCTGAGCTTGTATTCCTCCTTGCAGAGAGTGAAATTTCCTTCCTCTTCCTCTTCCTCTCCCTCTTCCTCTTCCTCTCCCTCCCCTTGTCCTTCCCCTCCCCTTACCCCCTTCTTCCCCCTTCCCTTCCCTTCCCCCTC